>NC_083779.1:6481118-6662431 GCF_015708825.2 Lethenteron reissneri
TAGTGCGTATTTAATGTGACACTGCACTCTGATGTTGTAGGAGAAAAAATTATTTAAAAGTATATTTCATTAAGTAGAACGTGTTGTCTATATTTATTTAAAGTTGCGCATTTTGACGTGACGTCACATTTCTCAACCCCCCCCCCCCTCGTCACACATCGTCACAAATGTCTGTCCCCCCCCCCTCTTCCTAGGTGCGTGACGTCATTTATGGACGCCCCCGAAGGCCAAGAGGATGCAATGCGAGCGTGTTCTTACTGGAAACGTGCCAACGTGACCTGAAAATCCACAGTCGGAATGCGACTGGGAGGAGAATGGAGACGACACAAACGCACGCGCAAGCGTTAATTAATTTAATTCCAAACAAGCAGCCGCTACATGTCGCTACCAGGCTAATAGCGCGCGCCTCTGATTCCAGGAAGGCCCCCCACCGCTTCGCATTCACATCTGCAGCTGTGGCTGCTCCATCCATAAATACACGCGAGAATATCTCACGCACACACACACACAGACACACACCCCACACTCACGCATACCGCGCAATAACATTAAATTCCGGAACGGGTCGTCCTTCCTTCTGGGGCGGGAGGGCGGGCGCGAGGGGGATAATGAGGTTGGAGGAGGAGGGCGACGGAGAGGAGGGAGTTGCAGGAGGAGTCGGTTTAGCGGGCGAATGATGATGATTTAGAGGATGAAGATGATGATGAGCAGTTACAGGAGGAGGATCGTCGGAGGGATGATGGTGTGGGGCCGTCCATAAATGACGTCACGCGATTTTGGACGATTTTTTACCCCCCCCCCCTCGTCACACGGCGTCACAAAAAGTCAGACCCCCCACCCTCAAATATGACGTCACAAAGCTCTGCCCCCCCCCCCCCAAAAAAAACCATGCTTCAAATCGCATTAAACTATTGTCATTGTAGTGCGTATTTAATTGGCGCTGCACTCTGATGTTGTAGGCGACAATATTTATTAAAAAGTCTATTTAATTAAGTAGAACGTGTTGTCTACATTCATTTAAAGTTGCGCATTTTGATGTGACGTCACATTTCTCAACCCCCCCCCCCACTCGTCACACATCGTCACAAATGTCTGACCCCCCCCCCCTCCTAGGTGCGTGACGTCATTTATGGACGGCCCCCTGTGGAGGGGGAGGTTGGGGTCCATCGTGCACGCGGGGAATACCTGGCGCACGGACAAAGTAGAGCAGCAGCACGTCCTGGAACGAGTCGCGTTCCCTCTGTTGCAGGCGCGAGGGTGGGGGGTGTAGGAGCAAGTGATTGGAGGAGGGAATTCGTAAGGATGATAATTACTTCAATATCTTTTATCCTCCTCCTAACAAACAGTGGAGGATGAGTCGTTGGCAGGACGATGAGTGCGATGATGAGTTGGAGGAGAGTGATGAATATTCCAATATTTGCTCGGCTCCTTCTGCTCCAACTTACAGCTCAGGATGTGGGGGGGAGGGGGGGTGACGAAGAAGGAGGATAATCTCGTGGGGAGTCGATTTGTGCGGTAAGCGCATAGCTTGGAACATACATATTGAATACATGCAGACTGGACCTTAATGAACACGGAGAGGGCTTTTACCTTGAGCGCATTGCAGCGCCTGGGGACGCGCGTTTCCCGAATGCTGCTCGGCTCTAGTGCCTGTCCCATTGACACGGGTCGCGTACATCGTTAGATATGAACGCAATCACGACTCGCCCCGACGTCCGTTTAAACCAGGGGTCGGGAACCTTTTTGACTGGGAGAGCCATAAAAGCCAAATATTTCTAAATATATTTCATTGAGAGCCATATAGTATTTTTGAACGTATAATAAGTTTAAATATGTCTTACTTTTAATGCGACCTTCTGGTGCTGCATGTTTTTCTGATGGCCTTGTAGTCTGGTTCATACGTGGTTGAGGTTGAGCTTCGTGCAGGGCGTGACCCGTGAAATTTATCTTCAAAACTAATTTCTGTTTACTTTAAATGACACGGTATTATTCAGCAAATATCACAAGTATTTTAAAATCAGTTCCAACTGATTTTTTATTTTTATTTTTTTATTTTATTATTATTTTTTTTCAACTCAAAATTGTATGGGAGCCATATGCCGTCACTGGAAGAGCATATATGGCTCGCGAGCCATAGGTTCCCGACCGCTGGTTTAAACGAACGGTTTTCGTGTTGCGGTGCACAATCACAGTTCGGGCAATGGATGTTCCTTCCGCATTGCACATGCATTGTTCTACGTGCAACGAGGAGTGGCCATTGTCCAGAAACGTGATCTGTTTTTTTATTTTCAGGTCACGGGTGTTGCTATTGACGAATGCGTTGAATCTGTTTCATGTCTCTGTTACATCATCGTGCGATGAACGGTTTAAAATGAATTTGTCGGTGCCAACTTAGGTGACGGGTATTTGCTTTTATCGGACATTGCGCGCTCAAGGATTCTGCAGTTCTGTAATTTCAATTGCGTCTGTAATGCGCTTGTTTAGTGCACCGATTGACATCTGCTTCATCGCTGTAATTTGTTTGTATCTTTTTAAATCCTTTATATTAAGTTCGCTTGCTTGCTTGCTTGCTTGCGTGCTTGCTTGCTTGCGTGCTTGCTTGCTTGCGTGCTTGCTTGCGACCGTGCAAACTTTTCGGTCGTTTTTTAACCCACTTCCCGTGATCCAATCGAGCTGACATTTTGCACACAGACTCGTTGTGCGAGACAATTAATGTTCGTGAAATATTTTTCCCAAAATTTTACACTGTTTAGGAAAAACAAATTAAATATTTAATTACCAATTGTTTAATACTGCAGACAATCATCTGACCCATAGGTGGCAGCCATCTCAAGCCAGAGGACGAGAGGACTCTAGCCGCCACGCATATAAAGGATTTAGAGTGAAAAACTTTGTTTTTACGGGTTATACTTATTTTCTCCTTGTCGTTGCGATGACCTATGTCGATCTTGCAAATAATTAAATTTGTGATCCTGGCCTCTAGAGATATCAGCTGGTCAAAACAAAAATCAACCTGAAACTCGAGGAATGACCGAATGAGTTCAGGCCGCCTAACATGATCCTCCCTCCCTCCCTCCATCCCCCCCTCGCCCCCCCCCCCACCCCCCTCCCTTCCCTGAGCAGGGAATGTTTTAATCTGGAGTCGACATTCTCCACGTTATTTGCTTAGGGAGCGACTCGGGTGCCACTGGGACGTGGCCTGTGATGATTAAGAGGGAGGGGCTGGGAGGGGAGATTATTTGGCTCGCCATATCCATCGCGCCATATATATTTTTAGTTTGATAAACCTGTTCGTCGGATTATAGAAATATAGGGTCGAATAATATAGCATATGATTGTGTAATAATATGATGTTAATGTGGATAGTCGTAATTAACCGGACGCATTCCAGGTAATTTGGACATTGTCAGTAATAATGGAGGACACATCTCTCCCAATATTCAAATGTGCTCGAAATTCCCCCCCCCCCCAATATATTGATATAAAATAGATTTCTGTTTATATGAGTGTGGTTATGGTTATACTTTATAAATCCCTAATCTCTGCCATTACATACAATGAAACAAGACAAGGTAAAAACAAAAAAACAGAGCAATGTAATACAATACACTATTAGACATTATTGTAAAAAATAAATAAAAAGTCCGTCTTATGTGTTAGTGATTTTTTTTATATTTTAGGCAGGAAAATGCGTTTTCAAATTTAGATTTTTTTTTTTCTGGGGGGGGGGGGCATACCCCCTGGAAGATTAGATTTGGCCCCCCCAATGTTCACTCCATGGCTACACAATGCATGAAGGAACTAAGACAGCACAGGCGGTATATTTAATTATTTATATTCATAAAAAATGGCTTGCACACCGCTCTGTCCTTATTTGGAGGCGTCTGAGCAAAACCCATTACACGCATTCTCTCCCTCCTCCTCCTTCTCACCCCTCCTCTTCAAGCCTCCTTCCCAGGGACTGGTGATGATGATGATGTAATGCAGCTCTGGGAATGAATAGGTCATTAGGAACCCTGCTGTTGTTGAGGCGACACAAAGTTGACCGAGTGCCAAGTCTTCAGCTTAATGTCGGACGGGTCTAACGCCTTACATCATACGCGAGAGATGTCTCTGCCTGTGTGTGTGGGTGTGTGTCTATTGTGCCACAGGTGGTGCATCAGCCAGTCATCTCAGTCATCTCAGTTAGTCGACCCGTGGCACCTGGGTCTGCCCCGTGACCTCCTGCCAGCGGGTGTTCGACACTTCACGTGGCCTCAAGGTGCACATGGCCTGGCACAAGCGTCGTGGTGACGTCACCGCCACTTAGTGGCGAATGGCGGTGGTTGTAGTTGTGTGTCTATTGTGCTCTCCTCTACGTCTCTGCCTGTTTCTCTACGTGCCTTAGTGGGTGTATCTGCCTTGCGGTAGTGTAGTGGTCAGCGCACCGCGCAACGAACACGGCGGACCCGAGTTCGATTCCCGCTCACGGCCAACACCCAGTGACGATTATTTGAATTGGTCCTGGGCCTCCCCTAGGTCGATTTAGCCTCAAATGAGTATTGGTTCGGTGCATAAAACATCGCCACTAGGGAGACAAAAACGGCCGGGCGTGGGTGCTAGTCACCCACTCCCCTCGTGTATCAATAACAATAGTTTAAAGCGATTTGAAGCATGTTTTATTTGGGGGGAGGGGGGCAGAGCTTCGTGACGTCATATTTGAAGGGGGGTCTGACTTTTGTGACGCCGTGTGACGAAGGGGGGGGGGGGGGTAAAAAATCGTCAAAAATCGCGTGACGTCATTTATGGACGGCCCCTTATATCATTGAATAGCTAACCGATGTCGGTCCGATTTGGGTAAACATTGCGTGACAACATTTCATTTTTCATTCAGCCATTGTTCCCCATTGTTCTGCGGGCGCCACGGTGGCGAGATCTTAAACATCTGCTGTATATTTGGAGTTTGCATGTTCTCCCTGTGGTCGCGTAGATTTTTCTTCGGGTCCTCCGGATTTTCCCTCCACATTTATAATCAACATGCGTTCAGAGTCTGTGGCTGCTACAGATTTCCACGTGATAAGCCACTTCGTTGAACTATCATTTGTGATAGCCAGATCGCTTTTGAAATAAGTAATATTGAAAAAATATTTTTTTAAACACGCTTTTATGAAATGTACTAGTAATGGAAGAACTCCACGACTCCAGGAAGTGGCCCCGAAGCTTACCATAACGTAAGGGACCGTGGCCAATTACAGCCAACGTCAGTTGACCGTGGACAATTGGACCCAAGCCAAAACATAGCATACGCAAAATAATGTAAATAAATACATATTTATGATAGAATATAGTATTGTCATCAGTATGACGTAAGTATACCAAGTTTTCAGTCGATGCCACATTGGGAAGTGGGTTAAAATTGAGTTACAAGATTTTAGGATAGAACAACAACAACAGAGTGAGTTAAATGAAGCGTGTAAAAGAGCTCCTATTTAGCTCAGGCTGTACACCTGATAAAATAAGAAAGGTAAAACAAAGACATCACAATCGGAACCTTTGTGAACTTTTCACAGCTTCCTTCTCTGGAACGTTTGCGAGGTATTTTACAGCTTCACAAGACAAAAAAAACAATATCAGCACGCGGACAAATCGTATTTAGATCGTCTAATGTGCACACGTGCAAGGGCGCTGATGTGTGTTTTGCAACGTCACACGTCTGCCATCTAGTGGTAAAATATGCAGAAAAAATATAAGAACATAGCAATACCGTGCCAGGGGTAACGCCCTATTCATTATTTAATTCCACCAAACGTCCACTGACGTAGTTTACAACAGTTGTACAATTAATGTTTCTTTTGAGGTCGCCGAATGGTGAAGAAGTAAGAGCTTTGAGCGGTGGTGACTGTGCTGCACGCGGCCTGTAATCCAGCGCCATGGAAGCAGCAGCAGCAGCCAGGGTTGGTTTGTGATTGGTGCATCACACACAGGTGGTAGATCACACACAGATGGTGGATCTGTGTGTGAGCCAGTGGCACACAAATATCATACTCTTGCGAATTACGTCACGGCATCTAGAACGTCCGTTGTGAGCTGAAGCAGATGTTACTACGGTTAATACATCCGGAGTATTAACCAGGGCGGCCGCCTTCGTCGAACCTCTGCGACGAGTGACGAACACGCTACCGTTGGGCCACGGCATCTGTCGCCCAATGTCACGCAAAATAACTATTCATCTCTGCAGCAGTGTGGGTGCGAAAGCGCTTTACGCTTGATGGGGTCTCAGCACTAGTTCCCTGATGTCCTCTCCCGCGGGCCATTTTCTCGAATCTGTCACGTGGACGTGGCGATGCGTTGCCGCTGCAAGGGGGTGGCCCATGATCTCATGGCACGGCGCCAAGAGCACTAACGGCGACAGGATCGTATGGTCGGGTGGGGGTAGGCCTCGGCAAGGTAAGGTAAAAGTTCAAAGGTAAAAACCAACGAGCCTACCTTTACCCTACCTTTGACCTTACCACAATACAATCACTCTACCCTACCTTTTACCCTTCAGCAGGTAAGGTAAAAGGTAAAAAAGCAACGAGCCTACCTTTACCCTACCTTTGACCTTACCACAATACAATCACTCTACCCTACCTTTTACCCTTTAGCAGGTAAGGTAAAAGGTAATAGGTAAAAAGCAACGAGCCTACCTTTACCCTACCATTTACACTTACCCCATATAAATAACCCGATTACAGGGTAATTACTAGGGAACTACTACACATGAACAAGGTTTATAACGGTAAATGGTCGGTAGAGCACTTTATTCATATAGAATACTCTCGATGATTCCAATTTTACACGCTTGTTGTTGTCGTTATCATTGTTGTTGTTGTCGTTGTTATTGTTGTTGTCGTCGTCGTTGTCATCGTTGTTGTATCCTCAAATCTTGTAACTAAATTTTTACCCACTTCCTAATGTGGTATCGACTACAAACTTGGTATACTTATGTCATACTGATGATAACACTATATTCTATCATTAAAAATATATATATTTTTAAACATTTTTTATGTTATGTTTCGGCTTGGGTCTAATTGTCCACGCTCAACTGACGTTGGCTGTAAATCACCACGGCCCCTTACGTTGTGGCAAGCTTTGCGGCCACTTCCTGGAGTCGTGGAATTCTGCCATTACGAGTACATTTAATAAAAGCGTGTTTTTTTTTAAAGTTATTTAAATGTTACTTATTAAATGGAAGCCACGGACTGCGCCACGGAGCTTTTAGCGGTAAACAAGGTACCGTATTTACCGGGTAATACTTCGCGCTTCCTTTACCCTACCGGGTAATTCTTCCGAGCTACCTTTACCCTGTACCCTTTACCTTACCCCTTGGCATGTCAACACCTTTACCTTTACCCTTTTACCCGGTAAAAAGAGTAAATTACCTTTCCTTGCCGAGGCCTAGTGGGGGTGTGGAGGAGGTAAAGACGATGTTTGAATGTTTTATGGAAACAACTCAAACATTAACGCAGTCTCTCTGGCTATCGCTCGTGTCCTGACATCAGTCTGTTGTAGTTACTCGAGTCCTCGTGCTGCGTTATACAAGCCGTTCGCCACAAGTTAAGAATAACTCCCAGGAAAAAAAATGTAAATATAGAAGCGATGGTGTGCGTATCATCCCGAGCTCGCATCACGTTCCCCTGGCAACATTGGAGTTACAGGTCACAATAATCATATTAACAATACAATTCTAATACTCGTCACAATCGTTCGCAGCAGCCGTCACGGTCAATCCACTGCTGGATGAAGGCCTCCCCCAAGCCGTCGCCACCTCGCACGATCCTGCGATGCAGCGATTCACCTACGCTGATTCACCGCTGCGGGTTAAGAGACGCTAGCTGACTCGCTGCTGCTCCCACTCTGTTGTTTTTGTTTCTCTAGTTTTTAACTTTTATTATTGATCTATTGATATTTCGATTTAAAGCTTTCGTGACTGCAGGGATTCATCTTCTTGGTTCTTTCGGTAAAGTCACGTAGAAGGGAAGTAATAAAATAATAAATATGTTTTTATTTTATTACTTCCCTTCTACGTGACTTTACTGAAAGAACCAAGAAGATGATCTATTGATAGTTTTTTATTTGTATTTCTAATTTGAGATTCTATATAGCACTACGATTTGTATTTGTTTTAAATTAGGTGTGCTAATTTTTGTGCCAAGATACTCTTCTCTGCTGTGGCCCTTCCCTTGTTGCATACCTGGTCAACCACTTACCACCTTATTACACACCAATTCAGACCTTATTGGTCACCCCGTGCCCTTATAAATATTCACGTTCATCCAGAGAGAGACGCACGCATAGACTGTGTGCCTATGTGTGTGTCTCTTATATCAGGTTTTAGAATTGCGTGAGTTGCTTGCTTTTAGCTCTGTGCAGCGCCTTGCAACCTCTGGGTGAAACGCGCGTCATAAGTGTAAATTATTATTATTTACACTCGCCGAATTCACCGCTCCATCTCCTCCGCGGCCGTCGTCCTCCCGTAACACGTTCATTCCTCAGTTGCGGCTCCCTCATGAATCTTGACCATTTGCCATCATACCCTTCCTCCTGGCGAGGTTGTCCTGGCCAAGGACCACTCTCCTGCACAGTTTGAACGATGTGGCACAATATCTTCATATATATAAAAGGGAAATTTGTGAATGTGTGTGTCTTTTCGAAATGTTTAGCATACTTCCCGACATGCAACAAACTTGAAATTTGGCATGTGGGTAGCTTCCAGACTGTACACAATGCAAAAAAGTATAAAGATGGACTTTTGTATTTTGTGGGGGGTGAGGGGGGGGCGCAATCATGGAAATATTTTGCACGGTAAGTGAGCGGTGACGTCACATCTGTGATGTCACCCGCATGCGGCAGCGTCACGCAGTGTGCCTGCTGATGTCACGCCCCCCCCCCCCACTCTCCGCGTAGGCCGTGTATTAATTCAAGACAAGAATCCAAGTCCCGGGCGAAGCCGGGTAGTAAAGCTAGTATTTAATATATTGCGCACTTCTAATTAGGCTGTGGTGCTGTCACTGATTTTGGGGCGGGTGGGGGGATGAGGCGGGAGGGAACGAGGAGACGTCACCACATCAGCAGCAGCATCAGCAGCAGCGTCAACACATTAAGTATCATCATCAGCAGCGTTAACATATTAAATATCATCATCAGCAGCATCAGCAGCAGCGTCAACACATTAAATATCATCGGCAGCAGCGTTAACATATTAAATATCATCAGCAGTAGCATCAGCAGCAGCGTAAACACATTAAATATCATCATCAGCTGCGTTAACATATAAAATATCATCAGCAACTCGTCAGGTATCACGGTGTTAGATTTGCCAAGTTTGAAAACTGATGTCGCAAATAACTAACGTGTTGACTTGGCAGGACCCTCCTGAAAAAGAGTCATGAGACTCAGTGAGGCTTTCCTGCGTAAGACAAGCGAAATAATAATACATTTTACTCACCATCGCCGTGATTTCTGGGAAACCATATCGTTGTGAATTTTCCATCATCATCATTCACGTAGCACAACTGAGATACAATTGGGAGACGAACATATATTTTTAAACGCGCCTCTTCTCACAAAATCTCGCAATCGATCTCGCTCGCTGGCTCTGTCTCCCAGAGTGTCCAATAAGTTCGTGGAATTGTCACATCACTCCCGGGGGACACCTGTTGCCGCAGTTTGTCTTGGTCAGGCGCGCCCGCTTTGGAGGATTAAGACGTGTCATGTCCAGCCGGAGAAGTGATCCAGTGAGTGCATCAAAGGTCAAGAGACGCAGAGTTGGCAACGTTGTAGAGCCTGGGTTCCAATCCAGGGTTTCAGCTCCAACCACAGCGATTACACCGGGTTCTCATAGACTCACATTTAGACCCATGGACTCATATAGAGATCCGTAGACCCACACAGAGACCCATAGACTCACATAGAGGCCCATACATTCACATAGATTCACATAGACCCATAGACTCACACAGAGACCCATAGACTCACACAGACACCCATAGACTCATATAGAGAGTCATAGACTCACGCAGGCACGCATAGGCTCGCACATAGAACCATAGACTCACACAGAGACCCATAGACTCGCATACATTCCCATATTCATATAGAGACCCATAGATTATAGACTCATATAGATGCCCACAGAATTACAAATACTGAGTTGTGATCAATCCGATTTCTTAAGTGCATTGAGTCGATCGTCTCAGCTCGGTCACCAATGACTGCATAACAACAAAAATATTCCACGTTAAATTTTGATTTTGCCCTTCATTTGTCTGACTTCCAGCTCTGAGAATTAAAAAAATAATTATTGTGACTGTCATGTGACGAACATCACTTTCACGTGTGAGAAGTGGGTGGGACACTGTGAGTTCCTAGTCCGGTTTTGAGGGTCACGTGTCTCCGCGTGCAGGGTGTTCATGGTACATCGTGTTTCTTGACGCGTTGTTCATGTGGAGTGGACCATTAGCACCGTCTAATATGGACGCAATGAACGCTGTTTGCGTTAATCGAGCCGATGCACATTAAAGTGTATATCTCAGTGCGCGTGTCTACACGTGTTCCGTGTAAAGGAGGACAGCATTAATTGCCTCGCGCGTCACGTGGGACGTGTGTAACAATCATCGGGCGTGTGAAGCGTGGAAGACAATTCATTTTGTATTTGAATGGGAGGTGGCGGTAAGGGCTGCGAGGACTGAAGTTTGGAAAATCCTGGACGATAGTGTGCTGAACACAACAATATCCACACCTGGATTTGAAGCTTTCGTGACTGCAAGGATTCATACTCTTAGGTTTTTTCGGTAAAGTCACGTAGGTAAAAATATTTTTTTTAATTAAAATTAATAAAAGTAAAATTAAGATTGCGACGTTTCGGAGGCAACACAAGCTTCCGTCTTCAGGTGGAACCGTCACAGCACGATTGCTGTATCAAGTAAAGAGTTTTTATTTTATTTTACTTTTATTAATTTTAATTTATTTTTTTACCTATACGTGACTTTACCGAAAAAACCTAAGAGTATAATATCCACATCGAATTACAAATATCCCCCGTATAGCCTTCAAGGACCTTTTTGCGCAGGCTCTGTTAAAGAGTAGCACCTATGAAGGCCGCCACGGCGCACGAGGATGTGGGTGGCCAGCCCCATCCACAAAAGAGACACGCGCACAGACACCAAGTATCACCCACGGGAATGCATGATGCCACATGCTGCAGTAGAATGGAAGTGGGTGGCTCGGGTTCAGATGGAAGGCATGCGTGTGTGTACGTGCGAGTGAGCACACACGCTCACGCACACACGGTCACACACACACACAAAAACAAAGTCAAAGATCCTCCGTATATCATGGGACCGTTTTAGCCAGTATCAAAGTATGAAAAATAAGAACAGGTTTTACCCTTTCTGGAAATAAAACAGGAGGTGTTAAGATGTTCAAACACAAAATATATTCCTTTGGCAAGCAATCAAGTCTGCAGTGAACATGAAAACAAAATATGCTCTGATAAAAAATGCATTGTCTCTGAAACTGATTGGCCAACACCAGATACAGCCTTCTTTTTGGCCTAGTCTCACCAGTGTCAGACCAGAGAAAACTTAAAAAGGTCAACAAAGCCAATGCACGTATCCACTCACCCACCTACCCACTTACCCACTCACTCGCCCATGAATTAACTTACCATGCCACTCACTGACCTTCTCAATCGCCCATCGACTTACTGCCCTACTCACTCACCCACCCACTCACCCACCCACCCACCTACCCAATTACCCCCTCGCTCACTCATCCATGCAATAACGTACTCTCCCACTCACTGCCCTACTCACTCACCCACCCACTCACCCACTCGGCCTCCTCCCACTCACCCACCTACCCACTTACCCACTCACTCGCCCATGCATTAACTTACTATCCCACTCACCAGTGGCGGCTCCTGCAAAATCTCTCAGGGGGGGCAAATGTCTGGATGATTGATAAGGATAAGGTCCACCCATGCAATGGATAAATTAACAGCTTAAGCATGTAAAGGCAACTTCACTTCTTTAATATTAATGAAAAATAAAGTGACTCTTACAATACATCTTGTTTGTTTCTATACTCACTATTAATACAATCCACTCAAGTTTATTTTATTAAAGATTCCACTAGGTGGCGACAAATTATATTGCTGGATGAAACGTGCTTACGTATGATGACGTAAGCACGTTAGGGCGAGCCCTCCCGGAAGCCATAGAGAATGCATTGCAGCGCCCCCCGGTCGAAAAAAAACATCTTTGAATGTAAGTCTATGGGGCCACTCGGGGCGATTCTCAGCCGGAGTGAAATCGCCCAAAAAGAGGCGGTACTCCACAGAACGTGACATGACGCTGATTGGACTATATCCAGAGGCACAGTGACGGCTAGCGTGACTCTGTGGTTGAATGACATTGGTGGTGCGTCGCCCAATCGCCCTAATGAAGAAACCGCCCCTGCCACTCACTGACCTACTCACTCGCCCATCGACTTACTGCCCTACTCACTCACCCATCCACTCACCCTCTCGACATCCTCCCACTCACCCACCCACCTACCAAATTACCCACTCGCTCACTCACCCACGCATTAACGTACTCTCCCACTCACTGCCCTACTCACTCACCCATCCACTCACCCACTCGACCTCCTCCCACTCACCCACCCACCTACCAAATTACCCACTCGCTCACTCACCCACGCATTAACGTACTCTCCCACTCACTGCCCCACTCACTCAACCACCCACTCAGCCACCCCACGCACGCACCCACGCCCCGCTATACCAAATAGGTCACTGCTATTTCTGTGGCGTTGTCAAGGTTAGAGCGCTTGGGACGCCAACCCCGGCCTCTGCGTGTTTACAGGCCCAGTTGCACACCGGCCCCTGTCCTAATATCACCTCCACGTCCCCGTTCCCTGCTGCTCCCCGCTGACTCCCCTCCTCGCCCAGTCTCCCACCCCCCCCCCCCTCGCCCCATCTCGACTCTGTCTCCTACATCGCATCTACAGCCCTCTTATCACTCCAATGCTGGACGTCGGCTTCCCCACGCCGTGCGCCGCACGTGGGGCTGATTGATTATACTTCACCACGCGGGCCATGCTATCATCCATCCTTCCACTGTCATCCGTCATCCATCCGTCACCATTCGTTCCACCTCCATCCCCTCATTGCTTCTTTCATTTCCATGAAATTCATTCCTTTCTCCCCTTTCATTCCTGCCATGAATTCCCCCCCCATCTCCCCTTCCTCCCTTCGATGTATCTCTCTTCCTATATCTCCCTTCCATGGAATGCATCTTCCTCCATCTATCTCTCCTACCATGCAACGTATCTCTCTCCCTCTCCGTATTCCGTTCCTCCGATGGGATGTATCTCCCCATTCCACCTACCCTTCCTCCAGTGCATCTCCCTGCCCCTCCACCACGCTCCCTCCACTCCCTCCCATGCACATTGTCATTATCACCTTTCTACTTGCACCCTCTCTTGCATACCTCCACTCGCATCCCTCCCTGCCCTCGCTCGTTCTTGCTCTCTATTTTTTTTACGATCAGAGGAAACAAGAAGATGCTCGGTGTAGTCGACACTTTGCGTGGTTAATCATTTCGTTTTTTTTCAATGCTTTGTTTTATGTGCCCCCCCCCCCCCCCCCCTTTTTAAACGAAATATTTCACAAAATTCTCTCTCTTTCTCCCCCCACCGACTCTCCCTCTCACCCCCACCCTACTCTCCCTATCTTTTTTTCATGCTTCCCCCTCCCTCTCCTTCCGATCATCTACCCCTCTCCCCTTTCCTCCCTCTTTCATCCCCACACCCTCTCCTCCCTCTCCTCTCCTCTCTCTCTCCCAAGAGTCTGTTTATAGTCGTGGCCTACATTTGCCAACGGGGCGCGGGTGACGTTTCAGCCGCTGTTCAAGATGGTCACGGTTTGACGCTTGACGCATGTAGAGTCACACCCCCACCCCCCGCACGAGATGAAGTTGAAGCGAAGGTCACGTGCTGGTCACGAGATGAATGATCATTAGCTATGCTCAATCCGCTGCTCGATGGAGGTCCCCTACCAAAATCCGCCGCCCACCTCTCGCGATCTTGCGACGTAACGTTCCACCTACCCAGTACCTGCCCCACCACGCCACGAGCGGATTTCATCATCGCTCCATCTCCGCGTTGCGTCCCATGCTCGACCATAGTCGTCCATCATCGTCCGTTTTGGCCGTGACCGCGTGTCCTGCGCAAGCAACATTCTCACTTCTCTCCATAGTTTGGATGATGTTATTGAACTGCGTGTGTGTTCTCTGATCCACGTGTTCCTCTCTCTTGTCGCTCAATGTAACGCCTCACCTGTATCTCTCCGTCGTTTAATCATCATTCTCATCATGGTTTTTCCACCGTTGGATGAAGATCAATACGACGTCCTTAACCTCTTCTCTATACATGCGCTGCTCTCTCTTCTTCGAACGCTGGGGAGCCGGAAAAGCCCCTCTCTGTACCAGCGTGGACGGAACCCTCGTGTTCACCTTCTGAAGCGCTCGCTCGTCACTGTGGCGTGCGCGATGACCACCACCACCACCACAACCACCACCACCACCACAACAACCACCACAACCACCACAACCACCACCACCACAACAACCACCACCACAACCACCACCACAGCCACGTGACTTTTCTTTCGTGTTGTGCGCGGTGCTTTTAGCGCCACAGCGCGTGGATTTGTAGCGTTTGTTTTCATTTGTTTGCTGGTGACTTTGTGTATTTGATATCGAAATCGCCTCCAGTGATTTTGCTGCTGGCGGCAATACAAGTTGTTTAAAAGTCAAAAGTCTGCCTCTCAGTATATTTCCGGGCATGCTTTGCTCTACCCGTTACCTTTGCGCACTTTCTCAGTCTGTAATTACGGTGTGTCACTTACATTCTTGGCCATTGTTTTTAAATCCTTTATATTAAGTTCGCTTGCTTGCTTAGGACCGTGCAAATCTTTCGGTCGTTTTTTAACCCACTTCCCGTGATGCAATCAAGCTGACATTTTCCACACAGACTCGTTGTGCGTGACAATTAATGTTCGTGAAATTTTTTTTCCAAAATTTTACACTGTTGAGGGAAAAAAAAAAATATTTAATCACCAATTGTTTAATCCTGCCAGACAATCATCTGACTCATAGGTAGCAGCCATCTCAAGCCAGAGGACGAGAGGACTCTAGCCGCCCCGATGCCACGCATATAAAGGATTTATAGTGAAAAACTTTGTTTTTACGGGTTTACTTGTTATTTAACCAATTCGCTTGGCCCGCGGTCGGCGCTGATCACAGCAGAACCCTACAACGGCTAAAGGATGTAATCATAAATAAATAATCGAAAACATGTTTTTTAAAATTCAGCTCCCTGGGAAGAGTCCACAACACAAAACTGACGACTTTCACTGCTCCCAGTTAGTCCGCATGCGGCGAGAAGCCTTCAATGAACCTAACCTACTTGCTGTACTGCTTATTACGGGCACATCCTAACACGTGGATGCGATAGGGATATTAAGACTCACGAGTTGACGATTGACGCAATATCAGTTCGTATTCCATCATGTTTTTTTTCCGTGCTGTACTCTCGGCACGATTCATTATTTAATTAATTGTTTCAACTCCTTCACAAGTGTAGTTCAACTCAATGTAGCCAGGCACTCCCCACCACTCCCCCTCCCCCCCACACTAATGCCCCCATTCATGCGGCATTACGTCATGTCTAAGCCATCCCTCATTATTCCACGACCCCAATTCAGTCTCGTAGCAGTATCCATCTGTTGCGAAGCAGTTGCATCAACAGCCCGATGCGCGCATCTCCTTTGGTAAATGTAAAATTAAAGGCACAAGCACACGGTTGTGCGATTGTGGACACGCAACCCAAAATGTGGACCACAGAGACTGACAGCGACACACGCAGAGACTCATAGAGACACGCAGAGACCCATAGAGATAATCAGAGACGATAAACACAGAGATACATAGACACCTAGAGATACATAGAGATAAATAGAAAATATATACAGAGATTTATAGAGACACGTAGAGGGCCATAGAGATAAACAGAGACGATACACACAGAGATACATAGATACGCGTACAGACCCATAGAGATCAATAGAGGCTATGTACATGCAGACTCACAGAGACACATAAAGACCCATAGAGATAAACAGAGACTTTTAACATAGATATACATACAGACACGAAGAGATACATAGAGACCCGGACATTAAACCATGGTAGTCTGCACTGCTTCAACAGGGGATGATGAACAGCGACACGACACGAACTCTTCTTCTCTCTAATGAAGCTCTCTTGTTGTGGCCAGCAGCAGACTGGTATAGATACAGTCAAGACAAGCCACAGTAGGAGTGCGATTGTGGTCATATAACTCAAACTATGGACCGTATCGTAAACCCACCGTGGTCTGCCTCGCTTCAACAGAGGAGGAGGAGCAGCGGACACGACACGAACTCTCTCTTTCTCTCTGCTGAAGCCCTCTCGTTGTAGTCAGCAGCAGAGGTGGGACAAAGTCATTGTTATGCAAGTCCAAGTCGAGTCTGAAGTCATCAAATTCATGACTCGAGTCTGACTCGAGTCCAAGTCACATGACTCGAGTCCACACCTCAGAGGTGGGACAAAGTCATTGTTATGCAAGTCCAAGTCGAGTCTGAAGTCATCAAATTCATGACTCGAGTCTGACTCGAGTCCAAGTCACATGACTCGAGTCCACACCTCAGAGGTGGGACAAAGTCATTGTTATGCAAGTCCAAGTCGAGTCTGAAGTCATCAAATTCATGACTCGAGTCTGACTCGAGTCCAAGTCACATGACTCGAGTCCACACCTCAGAGGTGGGACAAAGTCATTGTTATGCAAGTCCAAGTCGAGTCTGAAGTCATCAAATTCATGACTCGAGTCTGACTCGAGTCCAAGTCACATGACTCGAGTCCACACCTCAGAGGTGAGACAAAGTCATTGTTATGCAAGTCCAAGTCGAGTCTGAAGTCATCAAATTCATGACTCGAGTCTGACTCGAGTCCAAGTCACATGACTCGAGTCCACACCTCAGAGGTGGGACAAAGTCATTGTTATGCAAGTCCAAGTCGAGTCTGAAGTCATCAAATTCATGACTCGAGTCTGACTCGAGTCCAAGTCACATGACTCGAGTCCACACCTCAGAGGTGGGACAAAGTCATTGTTATGCAAGTCCAAGTCGAGTCTGAAGTCATCAAATTCATGACTCGAGTCTGACTCGAGTCCAAGTCACATGACTCGAGTCCACACCTCAGAGGTGGGACAAAGTCATTGTTATGCAAGTCCAAGTCGAGTCTGAAGTCATCAAATTCATGACTCGAGTCTGACTCGAGTCCAAGTCACATGACTCGAGTCCACACCTCAGAGGTGGGACAAAGTCATTGTTATGCAAGTCCAAGTCGAGTCTGAAGTCATCAAATTCATGACTCGAGTCTGACTCGAGTCCAAGTCACATGACTCGAATCCACACCTCAGAGGTGGGACAAAGTCATTGTTATGCAAGTCCAAGTCGAGTCTGAAGTCATCAAATTCATGACTCGAGTCTGACTCGAGTCCAAGTCACATGACTCGAGTCCACACCTCAGAGGTGGGACAAAGTCATTGTTATGCAAGTCCAAGTCGAGTCTGAAGTCATCAAATTCATGACTCGAGTCTGACTCGAGTCCAAGTCACATGACTCGAGTCCACACCTCAGAGGTGGGACAAAGTCATTGTTATGCAAGTCCAAGTCGAGTCTGAAGTCATCAAATTCATGACTCGAGTCTGACTCGAGTCCAAGTCACATGACTCGAGTCCACACCTCTGGTCAGCAGCACCAAAAGACCTCGACATTTGCATCGAGCTCCTGGACATAATTGCTGCTGCTAGGGTGGAATGCTGTGGTCGTCTCAGCCGTGGGGTTTGTGGGGGACAAGGGAGGGGGGTGGGGGTGCGATTGGATTTGTATTCTGTTTGCTTATTGAACGTTTTGGAGGCAGCTGGTAAGGATTGGGAAAAAAAAATAACAACTTATAGCACTTCTTTTCCCCCAGGAAACTGGAGAGCACTGATTAAGTGTTTCTAACCTAACATTGAATCTGAGAATAACACGTTTAATAGTTCACATTTAAGAGCTAAACAACATTTATACTATGAAAATAATAATTAAAATAAAATAGTATTTTCAACTTGAAATCTAACCAATGATCCTCATAATATCCAAGACACTGTTCCAGTCCCCAACCAGGCAGCTAGTATTTAATTTCAAACATCCGTGAGCTCCCACCGAACGCCACGAGGATTTTGTTTCGTAATATAAAATCAGTAACGAGTAGGGAATTCCCTGCTCTGAATCAGCCACTCATTATCATCATGCTACTTTAATAATTAATTATTCCAGTATCGTCCATCGATCATCAGCAATAATTATTCATCACCTTCCATTCATTCACCATCCATTCATTCAGGACCATCAATTCATTGACCAGTCATTCATTCATTACCATCCATTCATTCAGTCAGAAGCATTAAGCGTCAATCAATCATCATCATCCTTCTAATATCGGTAAAAAAAATTGTGGATAGGTGATGAGGGGAGAAGTAGGAGAGTTGCGTGGAGGGGAGTAGAGTGAGATGAGATGGGAGAGGTAGGAGAGTGTGTGGAGGGGAGTAGAGTGAGTTGAGAGGGGAGAGGCAGGAGAGTGCGTGGAGGGGAGTAGCGTGAGATGAGAGGGGAGAGGCAGGAGAGTGCGTGGAGGGGAGTAGAGTGAGATGAGAAGGGAGAGGCAGGAGAGTGCGTGGAGTGGAGTAGAGTGAGTTGAGAGGGGAGAGGTAGGAGAGTGCGTGGAGGGGAGTGGAGTGAGATGAGAGGGGAGAGGCAGGAGAGTGCGTGGAGGGGAGTGGAGTGTGATGAGAAGGGAGAGGCAGGAGAGTGCGTGGAGGGGAGTGGAGTGAGATGAGAGGGGAGAGGTAGGAGAGTGCGTGGAGGGGAGTAGAGTGAGATGAGAGGGAGAGGTAGGAGAGTGCGTGGAGGGGAGTAGAGTGAGTTGAGAGGGGAGAGATAGGAGAGTGCGTGGAGGGGAGTAGAGTGAGATGGGAGGGAAGAGGTAGGAGAGTGCATGGAGTAGAGTGAGATGAGAGGGGAGAAGTAGGCGAGTGCGTGGAGGGGAGTAGAGTGAGATGAGAAGATAGACGAAAGCAGCAGCAGCAGCAGCAGCAAGGCAATTGACACAAAACGCAGACAGACAACAGCGATCTGCTCGCATCATTGATACTTTATTCAATAATAACAGCAAGGGCACTTAACGGCAGGCAAAAACACATCCACAGAAAGAGCAAATAATTTGCAGTTAAATGTATTTAACGACCGAGAAATCCGAGTTAGCTCGTGGCAATCAAAACTATCGCGAGCGTTTGGTGCTCAAATGGAACTTGCACTGCAAATCGCGACGCTGAAAGGCAACGAGTCAAACGGCAACAACACGGTATGCAAATGACGTTGTCTCACACAGCCCCTCAGCATCCTCCGGCGCTTGCCAGATGGGTTCAAGGTAAAGGCGCAACCCTGCAACTCTGCTCGCTCACGCCACTGCCGGCGGAAGGGCCTCGACGAGAGAGGAGAACCATCTGGCCTCCTCTCCCACGCCGGCACAGAGCGCCTTGGCAGAAGTGGATATACACGCACGCTTTACCCCACCACTACGCGCGGCCTGACAGTGGTGAACCCATTCGTGCTGCTGGGTGGACAGAGGCGAGCCGGGGGCTGGGGATGCGGTGGGTGTTTAAGAAACTTGTCCCGTTGTTTCAGGAGATCTCGATGGAACCGGCAGACCTCTGTATTGCAACGTTCGGGTGTGCTAACACATTCATTGCACCACCGTGGCAGCATCCCGTGTGAGATACCTTGAGGCGCCGTTGGCTTCCAATAAGGCACACGTGTGTCCACATTGCTCCACTCGTAGTCAAAGCAAAGGCACGTTTGCGAGCCAGTCTTTGCATTTGCCTGGATATTATCTCAAACATAACGTCGGCGTCGCAGTGCACGGGACGTGGAATCCATTCGGAAATCTCGCAGAGCAGCGATTCGCCCCCGGGTGTATTACGAGAGCGGCCCGTGGAAGAAGATCTTACAGAACTGCTTCTGAGATCCCTTCGAACTCACCCTTTATCAATACACCAGCGGGGTTGCTTCAAAAAAATGTCCACGCGACCTGCTACAGATGAACGCTAATCGTATGGCAGACACCATCTTAAATGTGAAGTATTTTTAATCAGAGGTGAAATTTTGTCAAATGAATGAGATATGAGCCAGATCATTTGTTGGGCTTTCTAGTTCAGGTTAATCAGCTACATTGTATTAATAAGTAAACCAATAGCCGTTTCCTTAATAAAACACTTCACATTTTATACTCGATTGAACTTTTAGTTCATGGGGGGGAGGGGGGGAGGGACATGCCGAGCGATGTTCTATTTTTGTTGTAGCAGAATGTAGTCCCTTGAATGCTTTAAATTATTTTATGTAGACAGATATAGATGGCCTTAATTTAGAATTGGACAAGACCCCATTGTATCCGCGAGTCTCTTCCAACTTAAAGGGGAGACCCCGGGATAAACTGAGCTAATGAATGCATTGCTATATTGTAATAACGTACAGCCCTTTATCAATGCACTGCTGGATGAAGGCCTCCACGGAACAGTTGTTTGACCATACTTCATCACGTTGGTCAGTTGGGGGTTGGTGCAGAAAGGAGGAGTGGTGGGTCGTGGGTGGGGTCGGTGACCATGCCCGGGTCAGATATACTCGCCACTGACGTTAGCCGTAGTCACTGGGAGTCGAGCTCGGGTCAAAGGTGACGCGCACTGCGCTAACCACTGCGCCACCGCCCTCCTCCCCGTTACCCCATTTGCGTTTGCTTAACGCCGATGTGAGATTCACAGTGTTGGCGAATTAAGCCACGCTACATTCTTCACACGCGGAAACACCATTCGTGTGTTAGGTCAGTTAAGGCCACGAGGTTTCTCTGAGCCCGCGCAAGGGGCATTGCCGTATAATCTGGAATATCATTGACACAACGGGAACACGTTTTGGGTGCGTATCACTTTTTTCACGGAGCGTCTTATACGTCGGAGAATACGGTTAATACGTAACAAAACACCAAACTCACAGTAAAATACCAAACTCACAGTACCAAACTCAGCTATAAAAAAATCGCTGAAATGTATAGCCCCTTTATCAATCCACTGCTGGATGAGAGCCTCCTCCTCTGTGCCGTGTCGGTCATGGGAGGGGGTTGTTTGACCATACTTCACCACGCTGGTCAGTGCGGGTTGGTGAAGAAGGGGTGATAGGGTTGGTGGTACGGGTAATGGGCGGGTCAGGACCGGTTCAGATTGTCACCACTCGCCACTGGCGTTAGCCGTGGCCATTTGGGGGAATCCAACTCAGATCGCCGGGTTGAATAGCGCAGCACGCTAATCACTGCGCCACCGCTCCACCACCCGTTAACTAATAGAAACGATCAAACAAAAACAATACAAGTTCCATGCAATTGTGTAAACATATGGCTGCTATATTTAGGGCTCACGTTTGTCATACAACTACAGCACACTATAGTAGGTATGCGTGGGCTCGTACACATGAGTGCACCCATAGCCCCGATCTCAATCCACTGCTGGATGAACGCTTCTCCACGCCCATGCAGGTCGTGGTGGTAGGGGCGGCTCTCTGACCATACTTCACCACGCTGGTTTAGCGCGACTTGGTGGAGGCGTGGGAGCCTAGAAGAAGTGCAGTACAACAATTAGATTTGCTGCACTGACCCACGTAGGCCTCACAGCCTCTGAAGTCGTCTATGGCACACCTGTGCATGCATCCAAGCACTGGCCAGGGTCAACTCCCGCTTAGCTTCCGAGATCTCACGAGATCTCACGAGATCGGGCACGGTGAGTTGGTCACACGCCGTGCGTGGGTTTTCTCACCAGCAGTTGTCCATGGCCGTGAAATCACTGACAGAGGTCAGAGGTCACCGCCTCCTACCCGGTCCAACCTGTAGGTTGCGTCGACCACCACGTGCTGTGAGCGAGCATCTATTCGACTGGAAGGGGAACGCGGAGGAAGGTGGGGGTGGGGTGGTGGAGCCTGCACCACGCCCGCCCGGCCGCCTTTGTCTCCCCGGTGCTGATGTCAATGTACACCAATCCACGCAAGGTTTGGCTACTACCCCCATTTGCAGTCTGACCCGTCCAGGTTCAGATACCGACTGTCACAAGTGGGACCAGGGTTTGAACCTAGGTTGCCGGCTGTGTTGCACACAGTGCTCGCACTGTCACGCCACACACACAGACACCTTTTTAGCTGTGCAGACTGATGTGGCTCTAGCCTATTAAGGCTGGCAAGGCACAAGGTCACGTGGTTTGTAAAAGAGCCGCGCCTGGCCGCTGTTATCTCCCCGGTGCTGATGTTCACACATCGTGTCACCAGGTGCTCATTTAAGGCCGAGTCGACCTAGGATAGGCACGCCCACCCTTGAGTCGTATTCATCACTCGCCACAGATGTTCAGCCATGACCCGATAATCGAACCCGGGTCGTCTGGATCCTTGCACAGTGCGCGAACCACCGTGCCACCGCTCAAATGCACAGGTGAGTGGTGATAGGGGTTCTCCCTAGTTAGGGGGCCCATGTAAGATATACAACTGTGGGGGGCGTCAAAAGTTCGACTGGAACTCATCTCCTCTTCCCACTGTACTCCAAACGATCCACACACCGCAGGGACAAATACACCCCATATAGCCTTGAACAGACTGTTGGGGTAAGTGCTGTTAGCGAGCACCTAATTAAGGCCGGTACGGTACACGAAAGGGTGGGTGTCCAACACCACGCCCGCCCGCCTTTGTCTCCCCAGTGCTGATGTTTCCACACCAAGTACTCATTTAAGGTTGAGTTAACCTAGGGGGAGGGCCCAGGACCAGTTCAGATATTTGTTGGCGGGAATCGAAATCGGTTCGCTGGGTTCGTAGCGCAGTACGCTAACTACCACGCTCCTCCCCTCCCACCGAACACAAACACAAACACACACATCTCTCTCAGACACACCATATACAAAAGGCATGCGATGACGCATCGATTGATTACAATCCCTTCTCACGCTCACAATGGACCAATTGAATGTGCCGCACACGTCAAAATCTATCATTTAACTAGGGAAAAACGTCTGAGTTCCAATACTCGTTTCCAAGAGGGTCCTGCTACATTGGCAAGTTTGGCCAATACAATACAAGTGAGAAGATAACAAAAACAACTCGAATAATTAATGATTCCATCAATTACGATAAGCGATTTACAATTATAATAACGAATTACGACAGATTCACTCAGGACGATGAGTCATTGCATGCCTGACACAAACACATCGAAGGCGACGATGGGTGCAAGTGCTGTTAGGGAGCACCTATTAAGGCTGGTACAATACACAACAGGGTGGTGTGATGGCCAGTGCCTACGCTTATACTCTTCACACCAGGTACAATACTTGTTCCTATAAGGCTGAATATATCTCAGGGAGCTTCAGCCGGGATGGTAGCGCAGTCCGCTAACCACTCCGCTGTACCGTCCTCCTCTATGCACGTGCTCTATACCAGGGCTTAATTTCCAATACATGTGGTGTCCCGGGCACATATTTTTTTTTTGTGTTGATGACCCGGACATACCCGGCTGAAATGAAGCCCTGATATATATATGTACACACATACACACAATCTATATTTGAAGCTTTCGTGACTGCAGGAATCCATACTCTTTGGTTCTTTGATTTTATACCTACGTGACCTTACCGAAAGAACCAAAGAGTACACATACACACAGTTAAGAACACAGCAAAAAAAAAACCTTTACAAAATACAAGACTCTGTTATCATCACGAATTACTTCCTCTCTTCGTAAACGCTCATTTGCTCTTCCTCCTCTTCAGAAAAATAACCTGGCCACTGCTGCCGCAACTGCTGTAGCTGCTGCTGCTGTTGTTGTTCCAAAAAGACCATGGATGAACGCGACCCACTGCTGTCCCCGCTGATGTTTAGAGAGTGCTGTGGAGCTGCCAATCTCATTGCGGTGAGGCTAGCCTCGTAGGTAACGCCCAGCCATCTCTCAGAGTCGTCCTCGTGAAAGCCGAGAGGTCCCAGAGAGCCGGTGTCGCAGGGCCATAGCGTGAGCGGCCTTGGTGGCCCAGACAGGGTCCTTGAATTTCCTTGCAGGACACCTATATCTTCGTGGTAGCCGGCCACCACCGCTTTACCAGATTCAGGTTCATCGGAACGTCCGTGGTGTTGTTGTTGTGACATCTCGATTAAGCCATCGCCTCTGTCGCCGGTTTGTATGGTGGTGCCATTGAGGGTTTTCTGTGATCCAATTTGGCAGATGTCCAAGTGCGTAAAAGGTTCTTGCTCGGGGTCCAATTGAAAATTCGTGATTGGTTGTTCTGATGGGGCCATCTCATTTGATGACTTTCCATCGCCGGCTCCGATCACGATGGCTTTTCCCGCATCCTTGCAGGTTTTTTGGGTCACAGATAGACGTTTTGGTTCTGAGAAGGACGTTTCATCTGCACTCGCGCCTTCAAGAAAGCTGGTTAGTGTGTGGGGTGTGACCTCCTCTATCTGAGCTTCTATGAGCTCACGAGATAGAGCAGACGTTGGCATTTCTGAAATGATTGCCTCGTGCAACATTTCAGAGACGTCTTCTGACAACTCATGATCAATAACTGCTTCGTCTGTAAAATATTCTATGCTAGAATTTGAGAAATCTTCATCTTTGATACCGGTGTCCGCATGAGGTGTTTCCACACGTGGTTCCAGACCTTCTAAATTCGTGAGGATCATCTTCTGGTCTGTACCAGGAGCAATATCACAGGCATTCTGCGTCTTGTTTTCAAAAACGTGTTGAAGTGGTGACTGTTTGTTGGTTTCAAAGTCTTCTGCTGGGACCAATCTGGCTGTTGTATTTATATCAATGAACACACTCTGCATGTGGCCTTCTACATGGCCACTCTCACTGTACTGTGGTGGTGATGCTGAAATATGTTTCAAGGTTTCGTCATCGCATATTCCCTTGGATAACTTCTGAATTTCTTCGCGTGAAACAATATCCCACTCCTCTTCGGATTTAGGTTCAGGGAAGGTAACATTTGCTTCATCTACTGGAGACGTCAGATCGCGGTCAAAATATGATTCAAATCCAGACGCTGTGAGAAATTCACCTTCAAAGTCGTCACTCTTTTGTTTACATACATCCGATTTGGCTTCAGTGTTGCACAACAACATATCCAAATTCTTGAACTTTAGCCGAAACAATTTCCCCACAAACGTTCACATTCATGGTATCGCTCACTCTCAACTGGACATCGTCGGTGGCATATGCGTAAGTGCTGTAATCATGGTGGCCAGCGGTGCCTCGCTCAAATATATCTTCATCAAGTTCTACCTCCTCACGTCCACATTCGTGCACATCCATTCCAGCGTCGCTTGATTTAGACCGTGGTGTCACCTCGTAGCATGCTTGTCCTGAATCTGAAAGCACCAACACATTTCCCACAAGAAGGTTCGGTTTTACGGATTCTCCACCAACATATCGCATGTCCTTCCATTCCTCTTCTTCTGACCACGACACCTGTGCTTCTGGTGGAGACACTTGTGCTGTTGGTTGTCTGCTGTCGTCGGATATACCACAGGTGTCCACAAATCCACTGTCAGCGACGCCACCCTGACGACACGTAACATCCTTCCTGAAGGCGAACTCAACGCGCTCGTGCATTTTGTTAAAGTGAACAACGTCTCGAGTAATCTCTACTTGTTGAACGTTTTCATCGGTGGTGTCTGCAAGCGATTTCGCGTTTTCTTCAGCAATCTGCTTTTTTGACACAGTCTCTGTTTGCAGCGTCGACGGTACAAACTTCTGGGAAATGTAATTCTAAACGTGACACCTCAAGATGACCTGGTGGAAAAACAATAGAGACATCTCCAGTATCAAGTTGTGGGTCTGGATGTTGTGTCTCCTTTGCGTCTTCACGAGGTTTATCGGGTAATCCACTTTCGCCGTGAATTAAAGTTTTCTCTTCCTGCAAACACTCTTCAATTTCTCTGGCGATGTCTTCAGAAACATTACTTTCAACGTTTGCTTTTGAAAACCACGTGTCAATGTCAAGGACACCCTCGTTACTCTTAACGGTGCGTCCTTTAGGGATCCCTTGCTGAAGGACAGTTACATCTTGACATTCAGCAACATTCGCTGCGTCTTCTTCCAAATGTGCTACAAGAATGTGTCTGTGTGGAGAAGTCGCAAAAATCTTTTCAGGAGAAATGCGTACGTCTAAACTCTCGCATTCCTTCTTGTCTTCAACAGTGCAAGGAGAAACATCACTTTCACCTTGAGATGTCAGTTCCTCTCTTGTAATAACGGTTTTCTCCACGGTCTGTTCAAGTGACATATCTTGTTCGAAAACGATATCACGTGAAGCAGTCGTCGAAGCGTCTTCATAAACAAGCCGTGTTTCACTTTCAGGTACTGCTTCCGCTATCTTAGTCACAGTTTCATCAGTGGTCCCTTCTGTTACTGTCGCGTTTCCTTCATCAACCTGTACTTCCTCATCTTTAGAATTAGGTTTCTCTACTTCAGTGATCTCAGTACATTGATGTTCAATAGCTTCCACTGGTCCTTCAACCATCTCTGCTGAACTGTCTTGTATTATTGGTGTCTCCAAATCTATTATCTCGAGTTTTTGTGAGTCATGTTCACGTGGAGCAGTGGTTAAAACAGACACTAGTTTAATTTCATTGTCAAGTACAGCTTTCACTGTCTTAGTCACAGATTCTTCTTGAGTCTCTTCAGTAACTTTATGTTTTTCTTCAACAATATGTGCTGCATCATCTTCACAACTTGTTTTTTTCATTTCAGTTCTTTGTTCAATAGCTTTGTGCTCAGGAATGTCATCTTCTTTAGCACCAACCACTGATAAAACCTCTCCAGATCTTAATTCCTTCACTATCGGTATCTCAAGGGCGCATGAGTCACATTCTTGTGGAAAATAGGTTACACCGTCTTCAGATACAAGTTGTGTTTCACCTTCTAGTAGTATTTCTTCTCTCATCGTCTCAGTTTCTCCACTGTGACTTAGGCTTTTCATAAAATTTTCAGTAATTTGTTCAAGAAATTCACCTTGCCCTTCGCTGACTTCACAGGAAGGCATACATTGAATAGCATCAGTAAGACTGACTTCCTCTTGTTGTTCTTCCTCCATTTCATGTGATTCCTCTTCAATTATTGTATCCAACCATTCCCTTCCACCTTCCACTTGGGTGTCCTTTGTTTTAGTCAAATCTTCTTGGGTAATCCACTCCGGAGTTGTATCACATCTTTCAACAATCTCTGCTAAGTAATCTCCGGTGCTTGGCGTCTCTTCTTCTGGAATCACAGTGTTTTGTGACAAACCGTCACGTGGATCAGTAGTTAACAAATCTTCTGACACAAATTGCGTTTCTAAATTATCTATCTTCTCTTCATATTCTTGTCGTTCAATGCTCACTTCAGACAAATCTGATTTGCTTTTAAATGTGGTTTCTTCTGCGTGACATCTCTCCACTAATGTTGAATACAAGTCACGTGCTGTACCAAGAGACAAAGTTGATCCTTCTTCACGAGGCGATGCCTCTACTGGTTCTTGTTCCGGAGATGTTTCTGTTTTACAGATTGCATCAGGTAACACGCTTAAAACGTTGGTTACAATTTCATTTCCATTACTCGCATCAAGAAATACCACCCCTGTGGATATTTGTTGAGCACCACTGATCATCAACATCTGCTGAGGGGCAGCTAGGCTCATGGCATCTAGGCTGGTATTGAACAGGATTCCTTGCCTGCTATGGCCGAGCTCAATATTTTCCGCACCTTGATCAATATTTTCACTTGCAAGTACAGCTTCTTCTATCCTAAAAACATTTTCTTCAGTATTCTCTTCAGAAATGTTATCTTGATCTTCAATATTTTCCAATATATTATCTTCACAGGTTTGCTTTTGTACATGTATTACATCAACTTGTACCATTGAAAGAGGAAATACAACTTGTTTTTCAATATCATCTGTTTCGTTTCCAGATGTTTCTTCTTCGATTATTGATAAATCGTTTTCACTCGTAGATGCAATGTCTGCCATAGTGGCATTGTCATCCACAATCTTTTTATTTTCTTCACCTAGGCCTGGAAAAATGTCACATGCAGCAATAGTGGAAACTTCTGTGACTACAAATTGGTCTTCTATTTCATATGTAGCCATTTCATTAATATCTGTTTCTGGAAAAACAATTTCACTGTCAAGGACACCTTCCTCAGAATCTCCCTTCTCGCCTTCATCAATTTGTACGATATCATCTTCATATCTTCGTTTTTTAATTTTAGACATTTCGTCAAGAGCATTACATTCAGCGGCTTTATCTGGTGCTTCAACAACGTATAGCTCGGCCTCTCTGATTGATCTGGTCACGGGTGCTCTCTCAACATCGTGCGAGACACCTTCATATAGAGCTGTTGTTAAAACTTCTTCAGACACTGATTGAGTTTCACTTGCAACCGCTTTTTCTACTTTGATCGCCACAGTTTCTTCATTTACCTCTTCACAAACTTCCACCTCTGGTTCAACAATGTTTGCTATAACATCTTCAACACTTTCTTTTTTCATTTCAATTATGTGTTCAAAAACTCCGTAATCAGGAACATTGTCTCGTGATTCAACTATCTCAGCCAGTTCAGGTTCTGTGATTGATCTAAAGAATTCTGCTATCCCAACGTGCTGTGATACACCTTCATATGGAACAGTTGCTGAAACATCATCAGACAGCAGTTGTGTTTCACTTTGAATTGCTGTTTCCTCTTTCAAGGTCACAGTTTCTTCAATGACCTCTTCAGAAATGGCCTCCTTTGATTCAATATTTGGCTTGAGACCATATTTAGCACCTGGTTGTTCAGGTGCAATTATCTGCTCAAGTGCTTCATGTTCAAGAGCTTTATTAGGGGTGTCAAGAATCTCTGTTAATTCAGCCTCTGTGATGGATGTAACCACTGACGCTATCTCAATGTCTTGCGATACACCTTTATGTGGAGCAGTCGTTAAAACATTTTCAGACATTACTTGCGTTTCACTTTCAAATATTGTTACCTCTGGCATCGTCACAGTTTTTTCAAATACCTCCTCACAATCTGCCTCCTCGTCTTTGTCAATTTTTTGTATATCATCTTCAGAACGTGTTCCTTCCATCTCAGTAATCTGTTCAACAGCATCACATTCAGGGGCATTTTCTGATGTATCATCGATGTCTGCCAGTTCAGCCCCTCTAATTGATCTGAACACTGGTGGTCTCTCAACGTCGTATGAGACACCTTCATATGGAGTTATTGTTGAAAATCTCTTCAGACACTGACTGAGTTTCACTTTCAACTACTGTATCCTCTTTCGCTGCCACAGTTTCTTCACTTACCTCTTCAACAACTTCCACCTTTGGTTCAATAATCTGCATATTTTCGTCGACAGAGGTCGATATTTCAGTTTCAGTGACGCAATCAGAAACTTCATGCTTAGGACCTTTATCTGGTTTCGGAACAATCTCTGCTGCTTCATTTTGACTGGTTTGTGTCTTCACTTCAATCTCCGGAAATTGTGAGACACCGTCATGTGATGCAGACGTTATTACATCCGATGGAAAGGACATTTCTTGCTGTTCCCCATTCATCTCCTGATTGCTCTCTATGGACAAAACAGATGCATCTTGAAGTACTGGTTCTTGTAGGTGTGATCCCTCTGGTAATGTTGAATGCAAGTCATGTGCTGCGCTGAAACAGGAGGTTGATATATCTTCAGGCAGCAACCCACCGACATTTTCTTTTTCTTGAATTGATTCCATCTTACTGATCACATACATTAATTTACTGGGAACATCAGTTTCACTTCCCTTCTCATCAACTCTCTCCAAGAGCACGACTCCTGAGGGTGTTTGCTCATCATCACTGAGCATTAGCATCTGGTTAGCGCTAGCCAATCTCATGGCATCTAAAGTGGCATGAAACAGTATTCCCTGCCCAGCAGGTCCAAATTCTAGTTTTTCCACTGGTTCATAAATATTTCCAACATTGTGCTTTAATATCAACAGCTATGGGGAATGTTTGGGTTCCCACGTCCACATTTTCTATCTCAAAGCCTTGTGTAACTTCTTCATATGACTGTGAGTCACCTTCACATGCAGCAGAAGTTGAAATATATCCAGACACCAATTGCGGTTCACTTTCAAGAATTGTTTTCTCTGCCATGGTCAAAGTTTCTTCAATTACATTTTCAGAATCTGCCCCCTTTGGTTCAATTGTCTGTACTATACCATCTTCACAAATTTGCGTTTCAATCTCAGTATTTGTTTCAATCGCTTCATGACCATATGCTTCATCTGGTGTTTCAGCAATCTCTGTCAGTTCAGGTTCTGTGATTGCTCTATCTACTTCTGTTATCTGAACGTCTTGTGAGACACCATCAAAAGTAATATTTGTGGATTCCTCTTCAGACACTATGGGCGTTTCCATCTCAAATACTTTTTTTTCTGTCGACGTAACAGTTTCTTCAAAGAAATCTTGAGAATTTGCCTCTTTTAGTTCAACAATTTCATCTTCACAAATTGTCTTTCCAATTTCAGTAATCTTATCAAAAGCTTCATGTTCAGGAGCTGTAGCTGGTGTTTCAGTGCCCTTTTCCAAGTCAGCTTCTTTGATTGATCTCACAAATTCTGTTTTCTCAAAATCCACTGAGATGCCTTCATATAGAGCATCTGATGAAACATCTTCAGATAGCAATTTTGTTTGACTTTGAACTGATGTTTCCTCTTTCATGGACAACATTTCATCACTGACCTCTTCAGAAACTTCCTCCTTGGGTCTAATTATTTGGATGATATCATCTTCAGAAATTGGCTTTTCTCTTTCAGTGATCTGTTCAATAGATTCATGTTCAGTAGCTTCATCTGTTATTTCACAGATCTGTCCCAAATTAGCTTCTGTGATGGCTGTAGCCAACGGTATTGCTTCAACATCTTGCAAAACACCATCATACGGAGTAGGTGTTGAAACATCTTCAGGGACCAATAGCGTTTCACTTTCAAGTATTGGTTCCTCTGACATGGTCAAAGTTTCATCAATGACCTCCTTTGGTTCAACGATTTCTGCTGTTTCATCTTCAGAAATTGGCTTTTCAATGTCAGTGATCTTATAAAGAGCTTCATGTTCACGAGCCATATATGAATTTTCCATGAAATTTTCTAGGTCACCTTCTTTGACTGATCTCACAACTTCAATTTTTTCAAAGTCTTTTAAAACACCTTCATGTAGATCAGCTGATGAAACATCTTCAAAAGGCAAATGCGTTTGACTTTTAACTGCTCTTTCCTCTTTAATGGACAACGTTTCAGCACTGACCTCTTCAGAAAGGCACTTCTTTGCTTCAATTATTTTCACAATTTCATCATCATCATTAGAAATTGGTATTTCAATTTCAGTCACCTGTTCAATAATATCGGTTTCAGGAGGTTCATCTGGTGATTCAAGACTCTGTACTAAAACAACTTCTTTATTTGATCTAACAACGTCTCCTATCTCATCATCTTTCAAGCAACGTTCAAACGAAGCAGTTGTTGGCAAATCTTCAGACACCAGTTGTGTTTCCCTTTCAAATATTGTTTCCTCTGGCATGGTCACAGTTTCTTCAATTATCTCTTCAGAATCTGCCTCCTTTGTTTCAACTATTTGCACGATATCATCTTCTGAAATTGGCTTTTCAATTTCCGTGATGTGTTCTATAGATTCATGTTCAGTAGCTTCATCTGATGTTTCACTGATCTTTCCCAAATCAACTTCTGTGATGGCTGCAGCAACAGGAACTACCTCATCGTCTTGCAAGACATCTTTGTACGGAGCAGTTGTTGAGACATCTTCCGACACTAATTGCATTTCACTTTCAGGGACATCTTCTTCTCTTGTGGTCACAGTTGCATCACTGACCTCTTCAGAAATGTCATCCTTTGAGTCAATAATTTGCATAATATCATCTTCACAACATGGTTGTTCAGGTTCAGTGATTTCTCTAATAGCTTCTTGTTCAAAATCTCCATCTTGTGTATCAATGATCTCTGCTATATCATCATATGTGCTTGGTTTACACACTTCTCCTATCTCGTCGTCTTCTGAGACACCTTCATACGGAGCAGTTGTTGAAACATCTTCGGGGACCATTAGGGTTTCACTTTCACGTACTGTTTCCTCTGGCATAGTAAACGTTTCTTGAATGACCTCTTGCGAATCTACATCCTTTGGTTCAAGGAAATCTGCTGTTTCATCTTCAGAAATTGGCTTTTCAACTGTAGTTATTTTATCAATAGCTTCACGTTCAGAAGCTTCTGATGGCGTTTCACTGATCGTTTCCAGGTCAGTATCTATGGTTGACCGCACAAATTCTATTTTCTCAAAGTCTCCTGAGACACGTTCATATGCAGCAGCTGTTGACACATCTTCAGACACCAATTGTGTTTCACTTTCAACTATTGTTTGCTCTTGCATAATCACAGTTTCTTCAATTATTTGTTCAGAATCTGCCTCTTCTACTTCATCTATTTGCACGATATCATCTTCAGAAATTGGCTTTTCAAATTCAATGATCTGTGCTATAGCTTCATGTTCAGTAGCCTGATCTGTTGTTTTACAAATCTGTTCCAAATCAGCTTCTGTGACACTTGCAGCTACAGGTCCTACCTCAAGGTCTTGGAAGACATCTTTGTATGGAACAGTTATTGAGATATCATCCGGCACTAATTGCATTTCACTTTCAAGGACATCTTCTGTTGTGGTCACAGTTGCATCACTGACCTCTTCAGAAATGTCATCCTTTGAGTCAATAATTGGAAAGATGTCATCTTCACAACACGGTTGTTCAGGTTCAGTGATTTCCCCAATAGCTTCTTGTTCAAAATCTCCTTCTTGTGTATCAATGATCTCTGCTATATCATCAAATGTGCTTGGTTTAACCACTTCTCTTATCTCGTCGTCTTCTGAGACACCTTCATACGGAGCAGTTGTTGAAACATCTTTGGGGACCATTAGCGTTTCACTTTCACGTACTGTTTCCTCTGGCATAGTAAACGTTTCTTCAATGACCTCTTGCGAATCTACATCCATTGGTTCAAGGAAATCTGCTGTTTCATTTTCAGAAATTGGCTTTTCAATTGTACTTATTTTATCAATAGCTTCGTGTTCAGAAACTTTTGATGGCGTTTCAATGATCGTTTCCAGCTCAGTATCTATGGTTGACGGCGCAACTTCTATTTTCTCAAAGTCTCCTGAGACACCTTCATATGCAGCAACTGTTGACCCATCTTCAGACACCAATTGTGTTTCACTTTCAGCTATTGTTTGCCCTCGTATAGTCACAGTTTCTTCAATTATTTGTTCAGAATCTGCCTCTTCTACTTCATCTATTTGCACGATATCATCTTCAGAAATTGGCTTTTCAAATTCAATTATCTGTGCTATAGCTTCATGTTCAGTGGCCTGATCTGTTGTTTGATCAATCTGTTCCAAATCAGCTTCTGTGATACCTGTAGACACAGGTACTAACTCAACGTCTTGCAAGACATCTTTGTACGGTGCAGTTGTTGAGATATCTTCTGACACTAATTGCAATTCACTTTCAAAGGCAGCTTCTTTTCTCGTGGTCACAGCTGCATCACTGACGTCTTCAGAAAGGTAATCCTTAGAGTCAATAAATGGCATGATGTCATCGTCACAAAACCGTTGTTCAGGATCAGTGATTTCCCCAATAGCTTCTTGTTCAAAATCTCCTTCTTGTGTATCAATGATTTCTGCTATATCATCAAATGTGCTTTGTTTAACCACTTCTCCTATCTTGTCGTCTTCTGAGACACCTTCATATGGAGCAGTTGGTGAAACATCTTCAGAGACCATTAGCGTTTCACTTTCAAGTACTGTTTCCTCTGGCATAATAAAAGTTTCTTCAATGACCTCTTGCGAATCTACATTCTTTGGTTCAAGGAAATCTGCTGTTTCATCTTGAGAAATTGGCTTTTCAATTGTAGTTATTTTATCAATAGCTTCATGTTCAGAAGCTTTTGATGGCATTTCAATGATCGTTTTTAGGTCAGTATCTATGGTTGACCCCACAACTTCTATTTTCTCAAAGTCTCCTGAGACACCTTCATATGCAGCAGCTGTTGACACATCTTCAGAGACCAATTGTGTTTCACTTTCAACTATTGTTTGCTCTTGCATAGTCACAGTTTCTTCAATTATTTGATCAGAATCTGCCTCTTTTACTTCAACTATTTGCACGATATCATCTTCAGAAATTACCTTTTCAATTTCAATGATCTGTGCACTAGCTTCATGTTCAGTGGCCTGATCGGTTGTTTTATCGATCTGTTCCAAATCAGCATCTGTGCAACCTGTAGCCACAGGTACTACCTCAACGTCTTGCAAGACATCTTTGTACGGAGCAGTTGTTGAGACATCTTCCGACACAAATTGCATTTCACCTTCACGGATATCTTCTTCTCTTGTGGTAACAGTTGCATCAATGACCTCTTCAGAAATGTCATCATTTGAGTCAATAATTGGAAAGATGTCATCTTCACAACACGGTTGTTCGGGATCAGTGATTTCCCCAATAGCTTCTTGTTCAAAATATCCCTCTTGTGTATCAATGATCTCTGCTATATCATCATATGTGCTTGGTTTAACCACTTCTCCTATCTCGTCGTCTTCTGAGACACCTTCATATGCAGCAGTTGTTGGCACATCTTCAGACACCAATTGTGTTTCACTTTCAACTATTGTTTGCTCTCGCAAAGTCACAGTTTCTTCAATTATTTGTTCAGAATCTGCCTCTTTTACTTCAACTATTTGCACGACATCATCTTCAGAAGTTGGCTTTTCAATTTCAATGATTTGTGGTATAGCTTCATGTTCAGTAGCCTGATCTGTTGTTTTACCGATCTGATCCAAATCAGCTTCTGTGATAACTGTAGCCATAGGTACCAACTCAATGTCTTGCAATACATCTTTGTACGGAGCAGTTGTTGAGATATCTTCCAACACTAATTGCATTTCACTTTCAAGGATAACTTCTTCTCTTGTGGTCACAGTTGCATCACTGACCTCTTGAGAAAGGTCAACCTTTGAGTCAAAAATTGGCATGATGTCATCTTCATAACACGGTTGTTCAGGTTCAATGATTTCCCCAATCGCTTCTTGTTCATAATCTCCATATTGTGTATCAATGATCTCTGCTATATCATCATATGTGCTTGGTTTAACCACTTCTCCTATCTCGTCGTCTTCTGAGACACCTTCATACGGAGCAGTTGTTGAAACATCTTCAGAGACCATTGGCGTTTCACTTCCATGTACTGTTTCATCTGGCATAGCAAACGTTTCTTCAATGACCTCTTGCGATTCTACATCCTTTGGTTCAAGGATTTCTGCTGTTTCATCTTCAGAAATTGGCTTTTCAATTGTAGTTATTTTCTCAATAACTTCACGTTCAGAAGCTTTTGATGGCGTTTCAATGATTGCTTCCAGGTCAGTATCTTTGGTTGACCGCACAATTTCTATTTTCTCCAAGTCTCCTGAGACACCTTCATATGCAGCAGCTGTTGAAACATCTTCTGACACTAATTGCATTTCACTTTCAAGGACAGCCGTGGTCAGAGTTGTATCACTGACCTCTTCAGGAAGGTCCTCCTTTGAGTCAATGATTGAAATGATGTCAACTTCACAACACACTAGTTCAGGTTCAGTGATTTCCCCAATAGCTTCTTGTACAAAATCTCCATCTTGTGAATCAATGATCTCTGCTATATCTTCATATGTTTTTGATTTAACCACTTCTCCTATTTCGTCGTCGTCTGAGACACCTTCATACGTAGCAGTTGTTGAAACATCTTCAGGGACCATTAGCGTTTCACTTTCACGTACTGTTTCCTCTGGCATAGTAAACGTTTCTTCAATGACCTCTTGCGAATCTACATCCTTTGGTTCAAGGATTTCTTCTATTTCATCTTCAGAACCTGGCTTTTCAATGTCAGTGATTTCATTAATAGCTTCACGATCAGGAGCTTTTCCTGGGGTTTCAATTTTCTTTTCCAGGTCAGCTTCTTTGACACCTTCATTTGCAGCAGCTGTTAAAACTTCTCCAGACACCAATTGTGTTTCACTTTCAACTATTGTTTGCTCTCGCATGGTTACAGTTTCTTCAATTATTTGTTCAGAATCTGCCTCTTTAACTTCAACCATTTGCACAATATCATCTTCAGAAATTGGCTGATCATCAGAAATTGGCTGAACATCAGTTTCACTTTCCTTCTGATCAACTATCTCCAAGAACACTACACCTGAGGGTGTTTGCTCATCATTACAGAGCATTACCATCTGGTTAGCGTTAGCCAATCTCATGGCATCTAAACTGGCATTAAACAGTATTCCCTGCCCATCAGGTCCAAATTCTAGTTTTTCCACCGGTTCATAAACACATTCAACACGTGTTTTACTATCAACAGCTATAGGGAGTGTTGGGGTTCCCACCTCCACATTATTTATCTCAATTCCTTGCATTACTTTTTCATATGACCATGAGTCAACTTCATTTGCAGCAGTCGTTGAAAAATCTCCATACACCAATTGCGTTTCACTTTCAAGAATATTTTTCTCTGGCATGGTCGAAATTTCTTCAATTTCATCTTCAGAATCTGCTTTCTTAGATTCAGTGGTGTGTACTATATAATCTTCACAAATTTGCTGTTCAATTTCAGGAATTATCTCAATCGCTTCATGACCATATGCTTCATCTGTTTTTTCTGGAATCTCTGCCAGTTCCGGTTCTGTGTTTGATATATCTACTTCTGCTATTTCAACGTCGTGTGAGAAACCTTCATAAATAGCAGTGGATGAAACCTCTTCAGACGCTATTGGTGTTTCACTCTCAAGAACTTTTCCTTCTGCCATGGTAAGAGTTCCTTCAAAGACGACTTGAGAATCTGCCTCCTTTGGAATAACGATTTCTGCTATATCATCTTCAGAAAGTGGCATTTCAATGTCAGTGATTTTATCGATATCTTGATGTTTGCGAGCTATTTCTTGCGTTTCAATAAACGTTTGCAGGTCTTCTTCTTTGATTGACCTAACAACTTCAATTTTATCAAAGTCTTCTGAGACACCTTCATGTGCAGTAGCTGTTGACACATCTTCAGACACAAGTTGCGTATAACTTTCAACTATTGCTTGGTCTCGCTTGGTCACAGTTTCTTCAATTGCCTGTTCAGAATCTGCCTCTTTTACTTCAATTATTTGCACAATATCACCTTCAGAAATTGGCTTTTCAATTTCAATGATCTGTGCTATAGCTTCATGTTCAGTAGCCTGATCCAGTGTTTTACCGATCTGTTTCAAATCAGTTTCTGTGATACCTGTAGCCACAGGTACTACCTCAACATCTTGCAAGACATCTTTGTACGGAGCAGTTGCTGAAACATCTTCTGACACTAATTGCATTTCACTTTCAAGGACAGCCTTGGTCACAGTTGTATCACTGACCTTTTCAGGAAGGTCCTCCTTTGAGCCAATAATTAACATGATGTCATCTTCACAACATGGTTGTTCAGGTTCAGTGATTACCCCAGTAGCTTCTTGTTCAAAATGTCCATCTTGTGTATCAATGACCTCTGCTATATCATTATATGTGCTTGGTTTAACCACTTCTCCTATCTCATCGTCTGAGACACCTTCATACGGAGCAGTATTTGAAACATCTTCAGAGATCATTAGCGTTTCACTTTCAAGTACTGCTTCGTCTGGCATAGTAAATGTTTCTTCAATGACCTCTTGCGAATCTACATCCTTTGGTTCAAGGAAATCTGCTGTTTCATCTTCAGAAATTACCTTTTCCATTGTAGTTATTTTATCAATAGCTTCGCGTTCAGAAGCTTTTGATGGCGTTTCAATGATCGTTTCCAGCTCAGTATCTATGGTTGACCGCACAACTTCCATTTTCTCAAAGTCTCCTGAGACACCTTCATAGGCAGCAGCTGTTGACACATCTTCAGACACCGATTGTGTTTCACTTTCAACTATTGTTTGCTCTCGCATAGTCACAGTTTCTTCAATTATTTGTTCAGAATCTGCCTCTTTTATTTCAACTATTTGCACGATATCATCTTCAGAAGTTAGCTTTTCAATTTCAATGATCTGTGCTGTAGCTTCATTTTCAGTAGCCTGATCTGGTGTTTTAGCGATCTGTTCCAAATCAGCTTCTGTGATACCTGTAGCCACAGGTACTACCTCAACGTCTTGCAAGACCTCTTTGTACGGAGCAGTTGTTGAGGCATCTTCCGACACTAGTTGCAATTCACCTTCACGGACATCTTCTTCTCTTGTGGTCTCAGTTGCATCACTGACTTCTTCAGAAATGTCATCCTTTGAGTCAATAATTGGAAAGATGTCATCTTCACAACACGGTTGTTCAGGATCAGTGATTTCCCCAATAGCTTCTTGTTCAAAATCTCCCTCTTGTGTATCAATGATCTCTGCTATATCATCATATGTGCTGGGTTTAACCACTTCTCCTACCTCGTCGTCTTCTGAGACACCTTCATATGGAGCAGTTGGTGAAACATCTTCAGAGACCATTAGCGTTTCACTTTCACGTACTGTTTCATCTGGCATAGTAAACGTTTCTTCAATGACCTCTTGCGAATCTACATCCTTTTGTTCAAGGAAATCTGCCGTTTCATCTTCAGAAACTGGCTTTTCAATTGTACTTATTTTATCAATATCTTCATGTTCAGAAGCTTTTGATGGCGTTTCAATGATCTTTTCCAGGTCAGTATCTTTGGTTGACCGCACAACTTCTATTTTTTCAAAGTCTCCTGAGACACCTTCATATGCAGCAGCTGTTGACATATCTTCAGACACCAATTGTGTTTCACTTTCAACTATTGTTTGCTCTCGCACAGTCACGGTTTCTTCAATTATTTGATCAGAATCTGCCTCTTTTACTTCAACTATTTGCACGATATCATCTTCAGAAGGTGGATTTTCAATTTCAATGATATGTGCTGTAGCTTCATGTTCAGTAGCCTGATCTGTTGTTTTACCGATCTGTTCCAAATCAGCTTCTGTGATACCTGTAGACACAGGTACTAACTCAACGTCTTGCAAGACATCTTTGTACGGTGCAGTTGTTGAGATATCTTCTGACACTAATTGCATTTCACTTTCAAAGGCAGCTCCTTCTCTCGTGATCACAGCTGCATCACTGACCTCTTCAGAAAGGTAATCCTTAGAGTCAACAAATGGCATGATGTCATCGTCACAAAACGGTTGTTCAGGATCAGTGATTTCCCCAATAGCTTCTTGTTCAAAATCTCCTTCTTGTGTATCAATGATTTCTGCTATATCATCATATGTGCTTGGTTGAACCACTTCTCCTATCTCGTCTTCTTCTGAGACACCTTCATATAGAGCAGTTGTTGAAACATCTTCAGAGACCATTAGCATTTCACTTTCACGTACTGTTCCTTCTGGCATAGTAAATGTTTCTTCAATGACCTCTTGCGAATCTACATCCTTTGGTTCCAGGAAATCTGCTGTTTCATCTTCAGAAATTGGCTTTTCAATTGTAGTTATTTTATCAATAGCTTCGTGTTCCAAAGCTTTTGATGGCGTTTCAATGATCGTTTCCAGGTCAGTATCTTTGGTTGACTGCACAACTTCCATTTTCTCAAAGTCTCCTGAGACACCTTCATATGCAGCAGCTGTTGACACATCTTCAGACACCGATTGTGTTTCACTTTCAACTAATGTTTGCTCTCGCAGAGTCACAGTTTCTTCAATTATTTGATCAGAATCTGCCTCCTTTACTTCAACTATTTGTACGATATCATCTTCAGAAGTTGGCTTTTCAATTTCAATGATCTGTGCTGTAGATTCACGTTCAGTAGCCTGATCTGTTGTTTTACCGATCCGTTCCAAATCAGCTTCTGTGATACCTGTAGCCACAGGTACTGCCTCAACGTCTTGTAAGACATCTTTGTACGGAGCAGTTGTTGAGATATCTTCTGACACTAATTGCAATTCACTTTCAAAGGCAGCTTCTTTTCTCGTGGTCACAGCTGCATCACTGACGTCTTCAGAAAGGTAATCCTTACAGTCAATAAATGGCATGATGTCATCGTCACAAAACCGTTGTTCAGGATCAGTGATTTCCCCAATAGCTTCTTGTTCAAAATCTCCTTCTTGTGTATCAATGATTTCTGCTATATCATCAAATGTGCTTTGTTTAACCACTTCTCCTATCTTGTCGTCTTCTGAGACACCTTCATATGGAGCAGTTGGTGAAACATCTTCAGAGACCATTAGCGTTTCACTTTCAAGTACTGTTTCCTCTGGCATAATAAACATTTCTTCGATGACCTCTTGCGAATCTACATCCATTGGTTCAAGCAAATCTGCTGTTTCATCTTCAGAAATTACCTTTTCCATTGTAGTTATTTTATCAATAGCTTCGCGTTCAGAAGCTTTTGATGGCGTTTCAATGATCGTTTCCAGGTCAGTATCTTTGGTTGACCGCACAACTTCTATTTTCTCAAAGTCTTCTGAGACACGTTCATATGCAGCAGCTGTTGACACATCTTCAGACACCGATTGTGTTTCACTTTCAACTATTGTTTGCTCTCGCATAGTCACAGTTTCTTCAATTATTTGATCAGAATCTGCCTCTTTTACTTCAACTATTTGCACGATATCATCTTCAGAAATTGGCTTTTCAATGTCAATGACCTGTGCTGTAGCTTCATGTTCAGTGGCCTGATCTGTTGTTTGATCAATCTGTTCCAAATCAGCTTCTGTGATACCTGTAGCCACAGGTACTACCTCAACGTCTTGCAATACATCTTTGTACGGAGCAGTTGTTGAGGCACCTTCCGACACTAATTGCATTTCACTTTCAAGGGCAGATTCTTCTCTTGTGGTCACAGTTGCATCACTGACCTCTTGGGAAAGGTCATCCTTTGAGTCAATAATTGGCATGATGTCATCTTCACAACATGGTTGTTCAGGTTCAGTGATTTCCCCAATAGCTTCTTGTTCAAAATCTCCTTCTTGTGTATCAATGATCTCTGCTATATCATTATATGTGCTTCGTTTAACCACTTCTCCTATCTCGTCGTCTTCTGAAACACCTTCAAACGGAGCAGTTGTTGAAACATCTTCGGGGACCATTAGCGTTTCACTTTCACGTACTGTTTCATCTGGCATAGTAAACGTTTCTTCAATGACCTCTTGCGAATCTACATCCTTTTGTTCAAGGAAATCTGCCGTTTCATCTTCAGAAACTGGCTTTTCAATTGTACTTATTTTATCAATATCTTCATGTTCAGAAGCTTTTGATGGCGTTTCAATGATCTTTTCCAGGTCAGTATCTTTGGTTGACTGCACAACTTCCATTTTTTCAAAGTCTCCTGAGACACCTTCATATGCAGCAGCTGTTGACATATCTTCAGACACCAATTGTGTTTCACTTTCAACTATTGTTTGCTCTCGCACAGTCACGGTTTCTTCAATTATTTGATCAGAATCTGCCTCTTTTACTTCAACTATTTGCACGATATCATCTTCAGAAGGTGGATTTTCAATTTCAATGATATGTGCTGTAGCTTCATGTTCAGTAGCCTGATCTGTTGTTTTACCGATCTGTTCCAAATCAGCTTCTGTGATACCTGTAGCCACAGGTACTAACTCAACGTCTTGCAATACATCTTTGTACGGAGCAGTTGTTGAGGCACCTTCCGACACTAATTGCATTTCACTTTCAAGGGCAGATTCTTCTCTTGTGGTCACAGTTGCATCACTGACCTCTTGGGAAAGGTCATCCTTTGAGTCAATAATTGGCATGATGTCATCGTCACAAAACGGTTGTTCAGGATCAGTGATTTCCCCAATAGCTTCTTGTTCAAAATCTCCTTCTTGTGTATCAATGATCTCTGCTATATCATCATATGTGCTTGGTTTAACCACTTCTCCTATCTCGTCTTCTTCTGAGACACCTTCATACGGAGCAGTTGTTGAAACATCTTCAGAGACCATTGGCGTTTCACTTCCATGTACTGTTTCATCTGGCATAGTAAACGTTTCTTCAATGACCTCTTGCGATTCTACATCCTTTGGTTCAAGGATTTCTGCTGTTTCATCTTCAGAAATTGGCTTTTCAATTGTAGTTATTTTCTCAATAACTTCACGTTCAGAAGCTTTTGATGGCGTTTCAATGATTGCTTCCAGGTCAGTATCTTTGGTTGACCGCACAATTTCTATTTTCTCCAAGTCTCCTGAGACACCTTCATATGCAGCAGCTGTTGAAACATCTTCTGACACTAATTGCATTTCACTTTCAAGGACAGCCGTGGTCAGAGTTGTATCACTGACCTCTTCAGGAAGGTCCTCCTTTGAGTCAATGATTGAAATGATGTCAACTTCACAACACGCTAGTTCAGGTTCAGTGATTTCCCCAATAGCTTCTTGTACAAAATCTCCATCTTGTGAATCAATGATCTCTGCTATATCTTCATATGTTTTTGATTTAACCACTTCTCCTATTTCGTCGTCGTCTGAGACACCTTCATACGTAGCAGTTGTTGAAACATCTTCAGGGACCATTAGCGTTTCACTTTCACGTACTGTTTCCTCTGGCATAGTAAACGTTTCTTCAATGACCTCTTGCGAATCTACATCCTTTGGTTCAAGGATTTCTGCTGTTTCATCTTCAGAAATTGGCTTTTCAATGTCAGTGATTTCATTAATAGCTTCACGATCAGGAGCTTTTCCTGGGGTTTCAATTTTCTTTTCCAGGTCAGCTTCTTTGACACCTTCATTTGCAGCAGCTGTTAAAACTTCTCCAGACACCAATTGTGTTTCACTTTCAACTATTGTTTGCTCTCGCATGGTTACAGTTTCTTCAATTATTTGTTCAGAATCTGCCTCTTTAACTTCAACCATTTGCACAATATCATCTTCAGAAATTGGCTGATCATCAGAAATTGGCTGAACATCAGTTTCACTTTCCTTCTGATCAACTATCTCCAAGAACACTACACCTGAGGGTGTTTGCTCATCATTACAGAGCATTATCATCTGGTTAGCGTTAGCCAATCTCATGGCATCTAAACTGGCATTAAACAGTATTCCCTGCCCAGCAGGTCCAAATTCTAGTTTTTCCACCGGTTCATAAACACATTCAACACGTGTTTTACTATCAACAGCTATAGGAGTGTTGGGGTTCCCACCTCCACATTATTTATCTCAATTCCTTGCATTACTTTTGCATATGACCATGAGTCAACTTCATTTGCAGCAGTCGTTGAAAAATCTCCATACACCAATTGCGTTTCACTTTCAAGAATATTTTTCTCTGGCATGGTCGAAATTTCTTCAATTTCATCTTCAGAATCTGCTTTCTTAGATTCAGTGGTGTGTACTATATAATCTTCACAAATTTGCTGTTCAATTTCAGGAATTATCTCAATCGCTTCACGACCATATGCTTCATCTGGTTTTTCTGGAATCTCTGCCAGTTCCGGTTCTGTGTTTGATATATCTACTTCTGCTATTTCAACGTCGTGTGAGAAACCTTCATAAATAGCAGTGGTGGAAACCTCTTCAGACGCTATTGGTGTTTCACTCTCAAGAACTTTTCCTTCTGCCATGGTAAGAGTTCCTTCAAAGACGACTTGAGAATCTGCCTCCTTTGGAATAACGATTTCTGCTATATCATCTTCAGAAAGTGGCATTTCAATGTCAGTGATTTTATCGATATCTTGATGTTTGCGAGCTATTTCTTGCGTTTCAATAAACGTTTGCAGGTCTTCTTCTTTGATTGACCTAACAACTTCAATTTTATCAAAGTCTTCTGAGACACCTTCATGTGCAGTAGCTGTTGACACATCTTCAGACACAAGTTGCGTATAACTTTCAACTATTGCTTGGTCTCGCTTGGTCACAGTTTCTTCAATTGCCTGTTCAGAATCTACCTCTTTTACTTCAATTATTTGCACAATATCACCTTCAGAAATTGGCTTTTCAATTTCAATGATCTGTGCTATAGCTTCATGTTCAGTAGCCTGATCCAGTGTTTTACCGATCTGTTTCAAATCAGTTTCTGTGATACCTGTAGCCACAGGTACTACCTCAACATCTTGCAAGACATCTTTGTACGGAGCAGTTGCTGAAACATCTTCTGACACTAATTGCATTTCACTTTCAAGGACAGCCTTGGTCACAGTTGTATCACTGACATTTTCAGGAAGGTCCTCCTTTGAGCCAATAATTAACATGATGTCATCTTCACAACATGGTTGTTCAGGTTCAGTGATTTCCCCAGTAGCTTCTTGTTCAAAATGTCCATCTTGTGTATCAATGACCTCTGCTATATCATCATATGTGCTTGGTTTAACCACTTCTCCTATCTCATCGTCTGAGACACCTTCATACGGAGCAGTATTTGAAACATCTTCAGAGATCATTAGCGTTTCACTTTCAAGTACTGCTTCCTCTGGCATAGTAAATGTTTCTTCAATGACCTCTTGCGAATCTACATCCTTTGGTTCAAGGAAATCTGCTGTTTCATCTTCAGAAATTACCTTTTCCATTGTAGTTATTTTATCAATAGCTTCGCGTTCAGAAGCTTTTGATGGCGTTTCAATGATCGTTTCCAGCTCAGTATCTATGGTTGACCGCACAACTTCCATTTTCTCAAAGTCTCCTGAGACACCTTCATAGGCAGCAGCTGTTGACACATCTTCAGACACCGATTGTGTTTCACTTTCAACTATTGTTTGCTCTCGCATAGTCACAGTTTCTTCAATTATTTGTTCAGAATCTGCCTCTTTTATTTCAACTATTTGCACGATATCATCTTCAGAAGTTGGCTTTTCAATTTCAATGATCTGTGCTGTAGCTTCATTTTCAGTAGCCTGATCTGGTGTTTTAGCGATCTGTTCCAAATCAGCTTCTGTGATACCTGTAGCCACAGGTACTACCTCAACGTCTTGCAAGACATCTTTGTACAGAGCAGTTGTTGAGACATCCTTCAACACTAATTGCATTTCACTTTCAAGAATAGCTTCTTCTCTTGTGGTCACAGTTGCATCACTGACCTCTTGAGAAAGGTCATCCTTTGAGTCAATAATTGGCATGCTGTCATCTTCACAACATGGTTGTTCAGGTTCAGTGATTTCCCCAATAGCTTCTTGTTCATAATCTCCATCTTGTGTATCAATGATCTCTGCGATATCATCATATGTGCTCGGTTTAACCACTTCTCCTATCTCGTCGTCTTCTGAGACACCTTCATACGGAGCAGTTGTTGAAACATCTTCGGTGACCATTAGCGTTTCACTTTCACGTACTGTTTCCTCTGGCATAGTAAACGTTTCTTCAATGACCTCTTGCGAATCTACATCCTTTTGTTCAAGGAAATCTGCCGTTACATCTTCAGAAAATGGCTTTTCAATTGTACTTATTTTTTCAATATCTTCATGTTCAGAAGCTTTTGATGGCGTTTCAATGATCTTTTCCAGGTCAGTATCTTTGGTTGACCGCACAACTTCTATTTTTTCAAAGTCTCCTGAGACACCTTCATATGCAGCAGCTGTTGACATATCTTCAGACACCAATTGTGTTTCACTTTCAACTATTGTTTGCGCTTGCATAATCACAGTTTCTTCAATTATTTGTTCAGAATCTGCATCTTCTACTTCATCTATTTGCACGATATCATCTTCAGAAATTGGCTTTTCAAATTCAATTATCAGTGCTATAGCTTCATGTTCAGTAGCCTGATCTGTTGTTTTATCGATCTGTTCTAAATCAGCTTCTGTGATACCTGTAGCCACAGGTACTACCTCAACGTCTTGCAAGACATCTTTGTACAGAGCAGTTGTTGAGACATCCTTCAACACTAATTGCATTTCACTTTCAAGGATAGCTTCTTCTCTTGTGGTCACAGTTGCATCACTCACCTCTTGAGAAAGGTCATCCTTTGAGTCAATAATTGGCATGATGTCATCTTCACAACACGGTTGTTCAGTTTCAGTGATTTCCCCAATAGCTTCTTGTTCAAAATCTCCTTGTGTATCAATGATCTCTGCTATATCATCAAATGTGCTTGGTTTAACCACTTCTCTTATCTCGTCGTCTTCTGAGACACCTTCATACGGAGCAGTTGTTGAAACATCTTTGGGGACCATTAGCGTTTCACTTCCATGTACTGCTTCCTCTGGCATAGTAAACGTTTCTTCAATGACCTCTTGCGAATCTACATCCTTTGGTTCAAGGAAATCTGCTGTTTCATTTTCAGAAACTGGCTTTTCAATTGTAGTTATTTTATCAATAGCTTCGTGTTCAGAAACTTTTGATGGCGTTTCAATGATCGTTTCCAGCTCAGTATCTTTGGTTGACGGCGCAACTTCTATTTTCTCAAAGTCTCCTGAGACACCTTCATATGCAGCAACTGTTGACCCATCTTCAGACACCAATTGTGTTTCAGTTTCAACTATTGTTTGCTCTCGTATAGTCACAGTTTCTTCAATTATTTGTTCAGAATCTGCCTCTTCTACTTCATCTATTTGCACGATATCATCTTCAGAAATTGGCTTTTCAAATTCAATTATCTGTGCTATAGCTTCATGTTCAGTAGCCTGATCTGTTGTTTTACCGATCTGTTCCAAATCAGCTTCTGTGAGACCTGTAGCCACAGGTACTACCTCAACCACTTGCAAGACATCTTTGTACAGAGCAGTTGTTGAGACATCCTTCAACACTAATTGCATTTCACTTTCAAGAATAGCTTCTTCTCTTGTGGTCACAGTTGCATCACTGACCTCTTGATAAAGGTCATCCTTTGAGTCAATAATTGGCATGCTGTCATCTTCACAACATGGTTGTTCAGGTTCAGTGATTTCCCCAATAGCTTCTTGTTCATAATCTCCATCTTGTGTATCAATGATCTCTGCGATATCATCATATGTGCTTGGTTTAACCACTTCTCCTATCTCGTCGTCTTCTGAGACACCTTCATACGGAGCAGTTGTTGAAACATCTTCGGTGACCATTAGCGTTTCACTTTCACGTACTGTTTCCTCTGGCATAGTAAACGTTTCTTCAATGACCTCTTGCGAATCTACATCCTTTGGTTCAAGGAAATCTGCCGTTTCATCTTCAGAAATTGGCTTTTCAATTGTAGTTATTTTATCAATAGCTTCATGTTCAGAAGCTTTTGATGGCATTTCAATGATCGTTTTTAGGTCAGTATCTATGGTTGACCCCACAACTTCTATTTTCTCAAAGTCTCCTGAGACACCTTCATATGCAGCAGCTGTTGACACATCTTCAGAGACCAATTGTGTTTCACTTTCAACTATTGTTTGCTCTCGCATAGTCACAGTTTCTTCAATTATTTGATCAGAATCTGCCTCTTTTACTTCAACTATTTGCACGATATCATCTTCAGAAATTACCTTTTCAATTTCAATGATCTGTGCACTAGCTTCATGTTCAGTGGCCTGATCGGTTGTTTTATCGATCTGTTCCAAATCAGCATATGTGCAACCTGTAGCCACAGGTACTACCTCAACGTCTTGCAAGACATCTTTGTACGGAGCAGTTGTTGAGACATCTTCCGACACAAATTGCATTTCACCTTCACGGATATCTTCTTCTCTTGTGGTAACAGTTGCATCACTGACCTCTTCAGAAATGTCATCCTTTGAGTCAATAATCGGAAAGATGTCATCTTCACAACACGGTTGTTCGGGATCAGTGATTTCCCCAATAGCTTCTTGTTCAAAATATCCCTCTTGTGTATCAATGATCTCTGCTATATCATCATATGTGCTTGGTTTAACCACTTCTCCTATCTCGTCGTCTTCTGAGACACCTTCATATGCAGCAGTTGTTGGCACATCTTCAGACACCAATTGTGTTTCACTTTCAACTATTGTTTGCTCTCGCAAAGTCACAGTTTCTTCAATTATTTGTTCAGAATCTGCCTCTTTTACTTCAACTATTTGCACGACATCATCTTCAGAAGTTAGCTTTTCAATTTCAATGATTTGTGGTATAGCTTCATGTTCAGTAGCCTGATCTGTTGTTTTACCGATCTGATCCAAATCAGCTTCTGTGATAACTGTAGCCATAGGTACCAACTCAATGTCTTGCAATACATCTTTGTACGGAGCAGTTGTTGAGATATCTTCCAACACTAATTGCATTTCACTTTCAAGGATAACTTCTTCTCTTGTGGTCACAGTTGCATCACTGACCTCTTGAGAAAGGTCAACCTTTGAGTCAAAAATTGGCATGATGTCATCTTCATAACACGGTTGTTCAGGTTCAATGATTTCCCCAATCGCTTCTTGTTCATAATCTCCATATTGTGTGTCAATGATCTCTGCTATATCATCATATGTGCTTGGTTTAACCACTTCTCCTATCTCGTCGTCTTCTGAGACACCTTCATACGGAGCAGTTGTTGAAACATCTTCGGGGACCATTAGCGTTTCACTTTCACGTACTGTATCCTCTGGCATAGTAAACGTTTCTTCAATGACCTCTTGCGAATCTACATCCTTTGGTTCAAGGAAATCTGCTGTTTCATCTTCAGAAACTGGCTTTTCAATTGTAGTTATTTTATCAAAAGCTTCGTGTTCAGAAGCTTTGGATGGCGTTTCAATGATCGTTTCCAGGTCAGTATCTTTGGTTGACCGCACAATTTCTATTTTCTCCAAGTCTCCTGAGACACCTTCATATGCAGCAGCTGTTGACATATCTTCTGACACAAATTGCTTTTCACTTTCAAGGACAGCCGTGGTCACAGTTGTATCACTGACCTCTTCAGGAAGGTCCTCCTTTGAATTAATGATTGAAATGATGTCAACTTCACAACACGCTTGTTCAGGTTCAGTGATTTCCCCAATAGCTTCTTGTACAAAATCTCCATCTTGTGTATCAATGATCTCTGCTTTATCTTCATATGCTTTTGATTTAACCACTTCTCCTATTTCGTCGTCGTCTGAGACACCTTCATAGGTAGCAGTTGTTGAAACATCTTCAGGGACCATTAGCGTTTCACTTTCACATACTGTTTCCTCTGGCATAGTAAACGTTTCTTCAATGACCTCTTGCGAATCTACATCCTTTGGTTCAAGGATTTCTGCTGTTTCATCTTCAGAAATTGGCTTTTCAATGTCAGTGATTTCATAAATAGCTTCATGTTCAGAAGCTTTTGATGGCGTTTCAATGATCTTTTCCAGGTCAGCATCTACGGTTGACCGCACAACTTCTATTTTCTCAAAGTCTCCTGAGACACCTTCATATGCAGCAGCTGTTGACACATCTTCAGACACCAATTGTGTTTCACTTTCAACTATTGTTTGCTCTCGCATAGTCACAGTTTCTTCAATTATTTGTTCAGAATCTGCCTCTTTTACTTCAACTATTTGCACGATATCATCTTCAGTAGTTGGCTTTTCAATTTCAATGATTTGTGCTATAGCTTCATGTTCAGTAGCCTGATCTGTTGTTTGATCGATCTGTTCCAAATCAGCTTCTGTGATACCTGTAGCCACAGGTACTACCTCAACGTCTTGCAAGACATCTTTGTACGGAGCAGTTGTTGAGACATCTTCCGACACTAATTGCATTTCACCTTCACGGACATCTTCTTCTCTTGTGGTCACAGTTGCATCACTGACCTCTTGAGAAAGGTCATCCTTTGAGTCAATAATTGGCATGATGTCATCTTCACAACACGGTTGTTCAGTTTCAGTGATTTCCCCAATAGCTTCGTGTTCAAAATCTCCTTGTGTATCAATGATCTCTGCTATATCATCAAATGTGCTTGGTTTAACCACTTCTCTTATCTCGTCGTCTTCTGAGACACCTTCATACGGAGCAGTTGTTGAAACATCTTTGGGGACCATTAGCGTTTCACTTCCATGTACTGCTTCCTCTGGCATAGTAAACGTTTCTTCAATGACCTCTTGCGAATCTACATCCTTTGGTTCAAGGAAATCTGCTGTTTCATTTTCAGAAACTGGCTTTTCAATTGTAGTTATTTTATCAATAGCTTCGTGTTCAGAAACTTTTGATGGCGTTTCAATGATCGTTTCCAGCTCAGTATCTATGGTTGACGGCGCAAATTCTATTTTCTCAAAGTCTCCTGAGACACCTTCATATGCAGCAACTGTTGACCCATCTTCAGACACCAATTGTGTTTCAGTTTCAACTATTGTTTGCTCTCGTATAGTCACAGTTTCTTCAATTATTTGTTCAGAATCTGCCTCTTCTACTTCATCTATTTGCACGATATCATCTTCAGAAATTGGCTTTTCAAATTCAATTATCTGTGCTATAGCTTCATGTTCAGTAGCCTGATCTGTTGTTTTACCGATCTGTTCCAAATCAGCTTCTGTGAGACCTGTAGCCACAGGTACTACCTCAACCACTTGCAAGACATCTTTGTACAGAGCAGTTGTTGAGACATCCTTCAACACTAATTGCATTTCACTTTCAAGAATAGCTTCTTCTCTTGTGGTCACAGTTGCATCACTGACCTCTTGATAAAGGTCATCCTTTGAGTCAATAATTGGCATGCTGTCATCTTCACAACATGGTTGTTCAGGTTCAGTGATTTCCCCAATAGCTTTTTGTTCATAATCTCCATCTTGTGTATCAATGATCTCTGCGACATCATCATATGTGCTTGGTTTAACCACTTCTCCTATCTCGTCGTCTTCTGAGACACCTTCATACGGAGCAGTTGTTGAAACATCTTCGGTGACCATTAGCGTTTCACTTTCACGTACTGTTCCTTCTGGCATAGTAAACGTTTCTTCAATGACCTCTTGCGAATCTACATCCTTTGGTTCAAGGAAATCTGCTGTTTCATCTTCAGAAACTGGCTTTTCAATTGTAGTTATTTTATCAAAAGCTTCGTGTTCAGAAGCTTTGGATGGCGTTTCAATGATCGTTTCCAGGTCAGTATCTTTGGTTGACCGCACAATTTCTATTTTCTCCAAGTCTCCTGAGACACCTTCATATGCAGCAGCTGTTGACATATCTTCTGACACAAATTGCTTTTCACTTTCAAGGACAGCCGTGGTCACAGTTGTATCACTGACCTCTTCAGGAAGGTCCTCCTTTGAATTAATGATTGAAATGATGTCAACTTCACAACACGCTTGTTCAGGTTCAGTGATTTCCCCAATAGCTTCTTGTACAAAATCTCCATCTTGTGTATCAATGATCTCTGCTTTATCTTCATATGCTTTTGATTTAACCACTTCTCCTATTTCGTCGTCGTCTGAGACACCTTCATAGGTAGCAGTTGTTGAAACATCTTCAGGGACCATTAGCGTTTCACTTTCACATACTGTTTCCTCTGGCATAGTAAACGTTTCTTCAATGACCTCTTGCAAATCTACATCCTTTGGTTCAAGGATTTCTTCTATTTCATCTTCAGAAATTGGCTTTTCAATGTCAGTGATTTCATAAATAGCTTCACGATCAGGAGCTTTTCCTGGGGTTTCAATTTTCTTTTCCAAGTCAACTTCTTTGACATCTTCATTTGCAGCAGCTCTTAAAACATCTCCAGACACCAATTGTGTTTCACTTTCAACTATTGTTTGCTCTCGCTTGGTCACAGTTTCTTCAATTATATGTTCAGAATCTGCCTCTTTTCCTTCAACTATTTTCACGATATCATCTTCAGAAATTGGCTGATCATCAGAAATTGGCTGAACATCAATTTCACTTTCCTTCTCATCAACTATCTCCAAGAACACTACACCTGAGGGTGTTTGCTCATCATTACAGAGCATTAGCATCTGGTTAGCGTTAGCCAATCTCATGGCATCTAAACTGGCATTAAACAGTATTCCCTGCCCAGCAGGTCCAAATTCTAGTTTTTCCACTGGTTCATAAAAACATTCAACACGTGCTTTGCTGTCAACAGCTATAGGGAGTGTTGGGGTTCCCACCTCCACATTTTTTATCTCAATTCCTTGCATTACTTTTTCATATGACCATGAGTCAACTTCAATTGCAGCAGTCGTTGAAAAATCTCCAAACACCAATTGCGTTTCACTTTCAAGGACAGCCGTGGTCACAGTTGTATCACTGACCTCTTCAGGAAGGTCCTCCTTTGAGTCAATGATTGAAATGATCTCATCTTCACAACACGGTTGTTCAGGTTCAGTGATTTCCCCAATAGCTTCTTGTTCAAAATCTCCATCTTGTGTATCAATGATCTCTGCTATATCATCATATGTGCTTTGTTTAACCACTTCTTTTATCTCGTCATCTTCTGAAAAACCTTCATATGGAGCAGTTGTTGAAACATCTTCAGGGACCAATAACGGTTCACTTTCAGCTATTGTTTGCTCTAGCATGGTCACAGTTTCTTCATTTATTTGATCAGAATCTGCCTCTTTTACTTCAACTATTTGCACGGTATCATCTTCATAAATTGGCTTTTCAATTTCAGTGATCTGTTCTATAGCTGCATGCTCAGCAGCCTCATCTGGTGTTATACCCATCTGTTCCAAATCAGCTTCTGTGATACCTGGAGCCACAGGTACTGCCTCAACGTCTTGCAAGACATCTTTGTACGGAGCAGTTGTTGAGATATCTTCTGACACTAATTGCATTTCACTTTCAAAGGCAGCTTCTTCTCTCGTGGTCACAGCTGCATCACTGACCTCTTCAGAAAGGTCATCCTTTGAGTCAATAATTGGCATGATGTCATCTTCACAACACGGTTGTTCAGTTTCAGTGATTTCCCCAATAGCTTCTTGTTCAAAATCTCCTTCTTGTGTATCAATGATTTCTGCCATATCATCATATGTGCTTGGTTGAACCTCTTCTCCTATCTCGTCGTCTTCTGAGACACCTTCATAGGTAGCAGTTGTTGAAACATCTTCAGGGACCATTAGCGTTTCACTTTCACATACTGTTTCCTCTGGCATAGTAAACGTTTCTTCAATGACCTCTTGCAAATCTACATCCTTTGGTTCAAGGAAATCTGCTGTTTCATCTTCAGAAACTGGCTTTTCAATTGTAGTTATTTTATCAATATCTTCATGTTCAGAAGCTTTTGATGGCGTTTCAATGATCTTTTCCAGGTCAGCATCTACGGTTGACCGCACAACTTCTATTTTCTCAAAGTCTCCTGAGACACCTTCATATGCAGCAGCTGTTGACACATCTTCAGACACCAATTGTGTTTCACTTTCAACTATTGTTTGCTCTCGCATAGTCACAGTTTCTTCAATTATTTGTTCCGAATCTGCCTCTTTTACTTCAACTATTTGCACGATATCATCTTCAGAAGTTGGCTTTTCAATTTCAATGATTTGTGCTATAGCTTCATGTTCAGTAGCCTGATCTGTTGTTTGATCGATCTGTTCCAAATCAGCTTCTGTGATACCTGTAGCCACAGGTACTACCTCAACGTCTTGCAAGACATCTTTGTACGGAGCAGTTGTTGAGACATCTTCCGACACTAATTGCATTTCACCTTCACGAACATCTTCTTCTCTTGTGGTCACAGTTGCATCACTGACCTCTTGAGAAAGGTCATCCTTTGAGTCAATAATTGGCATGATGTCATCTTCACAACACGGTTGTTCAGTTTCAGTGATTTCCCCAATAGCTTCGTGTTCAAAATCTCCTTGTGTATCAATGATCTCTGCTATATCATCAAATGTGCTTGGTTTAACCACTTCTCTTATCTCGTCGTCTTCTGAGACACCTTCATACGGAGCAGTTGTTGAAACATCTTTGGGGACCATTAGCGTTTCACTTCCATGTACTGCTTCCTCTGGCATAGTAAACGTTTCTTCAATGACCTCTTGCGAATCTACATCCTTTGGTTCAAGGAAATCTGCTGTTTCATTTTCAGAAACTGGCTTTTCAATTGTAGTTATTTTATCAATAGCTTCGTGTTCAGAAACTTTTGATGGCGTTTCAATGATCGTTTCCAGCTCAGTATCTATGGTTGACGGCGCAAATTCTATTTTCTCAAAGTCTCCTGAGACACCTTCATATGCAGCAACTGTTGACCCATCTTCAGACACCAATTGTGTTTCAGTTTCAACTATTGTTTGCTCTCGTATAGTCACAGTTTCTTCAATTATTTGTTCAGAATCTGCCTCTTCTACTTCATCTATTTGCACGATATCATCTTCAGAAATTGGCTTTTCAAATTCAATTATCTGTGCTATAGCTTCATGTTCAGTAGCCTGATCTGTTGTTTTACCGATCTGTTCCAAATCAGCTTCTGTGAGACCTGTAGCCACAGGTACTACCTCAACCACTTGCAAGACATCTTTGTACAGAGCAGTTGTTGAGACATCCTTCAACACTAATTGCATTTCACTTTCAAGAATAGCTTCTTCTCTTGTGGTCACAGTTGCATCACTGACCTCTTGATAAAGGTCATCCTTTGAGTCAATAATTGGCATGCTGTCATCTTCACAACATGGTTGTTCAGGTTCAGTGATTTCCCCAATAGCTTTTTGTTCATAATCTCCATCTTGTGTATCAATGATCTCTGCGACATCATCATATGTGCTTGGTTTAACCACTTCTCCTATCTCGTCGTCTTCTGAGACACCTTCATACGGAGCAGTTGTTGAAACATCTTCGGTGACCATTAGCGTTTCACTTTCACGTACTGTTCCTTCTGGCATAGTAAACGTTTCTTCAATGACCTCTTGCGAATCTACATCCTTTGGTTCAAGGAAATCTGCTGTTTCATCTTCAGAAACTGGCTTTTCAATTGTAGTTATTTTATCAAAAGCTTCGTGTTCAGAAGCTTTGGATGGCGTTTCAATGATCGTTTCCAGGTCAGTATCTTTGGTTGACCGCACAATTTCTATTTTCTCCAAGTCTCCTGAGACACCTTCATATGCAGCAGCTGTTGACATATCTTCTGACACAAATTGCTTTTCACTTTCAAGGACAGCCGTGGTCACAGTTGTATCACTGACCTCTTCAGGAAGGTCCTCCTTTGAATTAATGATTGAAATGATGTCAACTTCACAACACGCTTGTTCAGGTTCAGTGATTTCCCCAATAGCTTCTTGTACAAAATCTCCATCTTGTGTATCAATGATCTCTGCTTTATCTTCATATGCTTTTGATTTAACCACTTCTCCTATTTCGTCGTCGTCTGAGACACCTTCATAGGTAGCAGTTGTTGAAACATCTTCAGGGACCATTAGCGTTTCACTTTCACATACTGTTTCCTCTGGCATAGTAAACGTTTCTTCAATGACCTCTTGCAAATCTACATCCTTTGGTTCAAGGATTTCTTCTATTTCATCTTCAGAAATTGGCTTTTCAATGTCAGTGATTTCATAAATAGCTTCACGATCAGGAGCTTTTCCTGGGGTTTCAATTTTCTTTTCCAAGTCAACTTCTTTGACACCTTCATTTGCAGCAGCTCTTAAAACATCTCCAGACACCAATTGTGTTTCACTTTCAACTATTGTTTGCTCTCGCTTGGTCACAGTTTCTTCAATTATATGTTCAGAATCTGCCTCTTTTCCTTCAACTATTTTCACGATATCATCTTCAGAAATTGGCTGATCATCAGAAATTGGCTGAACATCAATTTCACTTTCCTTCTCATCAACTATCTCCAAGAACACTACACCTGAGGGTGTTTGCTCATCATTACAGAGCATTAGCATCTGGTTAGCGTTAGCCAATCTCATGGCATCTAAACTGGCATTAAACAGTATTCCCTGCCCAGCAGGTCCAAATTCTAGTTTTTCCACTGGTTCATAAAAACATTCAACACGTGCTTTGCTGTCAACAGCTATAGGGAGTGTTGGGGTTCCCACCTCCACATTTTTTATCTCAATTCCTTGCATTACTTTTTCATATGACCATGAGTCAACTTCAATTGCAGCAGTCGTTGAAAAATCTCCAAACACCAATTGCGTTTCACTTTCAAGGACAGCCGTGGTCACAGTTGTATCACTGACCTCTTCAGGAAGGTCCTCCTTTGAGTCAATGATTGAAATGATCTCATCTTCACAACACGGTTGTTCAGGTTCAGTGATTTCCCCAATAGCTTCTTGTTCAAAATCTCCATCTTGTGTATCAATGATCTCTGCTATATCATCATATGTGCTTTGTTTAACCACTTCTTTTATCTCGTCATCTTCTGAAAAACCTTCATATGGAGCAGTTGTTGAAACATCTTCAGGGACCAATAACGGTTCACTTTCAGCTATTGTTTGCTCTAGCATGGTCACAGTTTCTTCATTTATTTGATCAGAATCTGCCTCTTTTACTTCAACTATTTGCACGGTATCATCTTCATAAATTGGCTTTTCAATTTCAGTGATCTGTTCTATAGCTGCATGCTCAGCAGCCTCATCTGGTGTTATACCCATCTGTTCCAAATCAGCTTCTGTGATACCTGGAGCCACAGGTACTGCCTCAACGTCTTGCAAGACATCTTTGTACGGAGCAGTTGTTGAGATATCTTCTGACACTAATTGCATTTCACTTTCAAAGGCAGCTTCTTCTCTCGTGGTCACAGCTGCATCACTGACCTCTTCAGAAAGGTCATCCTTTGAGTCAATAATTGGCATGATGTCATCTTCACAACACGGTTGTTCAGTTTCAGTGATTTCCCCAATAGCTTCTTGTTCAAAATCTCCTTCTTGTGTATCAATGATTTCTGCCATATCATCATATGTGCTTGGTTGAACCTCTTCTCCTATCTCGTCGTCTTCTGAGACACCTTCATAGGTAGCAGTTGTTGAAACATCTTCAGGGACCATTAGCGTTTCACTTTCACATACTGTTTCCTCTGGCATAGTAAACGTTTCTTCAATGACCTCTTGCAAATCTACATCCTTTGGTTCAAGGAAATCTGCTGTTTCATCTTCAGAAACTGGCTTTTCAATTGTAGTTATTTTATCAATATCTTCATGTTCAGAAGCTTTTGATGGCGTTTCAATGATCTTTTCCAGGTCAGCATCTACGGTTGACCGCACAACTTCTATTTTCTCAAAGTCTCCTGAGACACCTTCATATGCAGCAGCTGTTGACACATCTTCAGACACCAATTGTGTTTCACTTTCAACTATTGTTTGCTCTCGCATAGTCACAGTTTCTTCAATTATTTGTTCCGAATCTGCCTCTTTTACTTCAACTATTTGCACGATATCATCTTCAGAAGTTGGCTTTTCAATTTCAATGATTTGTGCTATAGCTTCATGTTCAGTAGCCTGATCTGTTGTTTGATCGATCTGTTCCAAATCAGCTTCTGTGATACCTGTAGCCACAGGTACTACCTCAACGTCTTGCAAGACATCTTTGTACGGAGCAGTTGTTGAGACATCTTCCGACACTAATTGCATTTCACCTTCACGAACATCTTCTTCTCTTGTGGTCACAGTTGCATCACTGACCTCTTGAGAAAGGTCATCCTTTGAGTCAATAATTGGCATGATGTCATCTTCACAACACGGTTGTTCAGTTTCAGTGATTTCCCCAATAGCTTCGTGTTCAAAATCTCCTTGTGTATCAATGATCTCTGCTATATCATCAAATGTGCTTGGTTTAACCACTTCTCTTATCTCGTCGTCTTCTGAGACACCTTCATACGGAGCAGTTGTTGAAACATCTTTGGGGACCATTAGCGTTTCACTTCCATGTACTGCTTCCTCTGGCATAGTAAACGTTTCTTCAATGACCTCTTGCGAATCTACATCCTTTGGTTCAAGGAAATCTGCTGTTTCATTTTCAGAAACTGGCTTTTCAATTGTAGTTATTTTATCAATAGCTTCGTGTTCAGAAACTTTTGATGGCGTTTCAATGATCGTTTCCAGCTCAGTATCTATGGTTGACGGCGCAAATTCTATTTTCTCAAAGTCTCCTGAGACACCTTCATATGCAGCAACTGTTGACCCATCTTCAGACACCAATTGTGTTTCAGTTTCAACTATTGTTTGCTCTCGTATAGTCACAGTTTCTTCAATTATTTGTTCAGAATCTGCCTCTTCTACTTCATCTATTTGCACGATATCATCTTCAGAAATTGGCTTTTCAAATTCAATTATCTGTGCTATAGCTTCATGTTCAGTAGCCTGATCTGTTGTTTTACCGATCTGTTCCAAATCAGCTTCTGTGAGACCTGTAGCCACAGGTACTACCTCAACCACTTGCAAGACATCTTTGTACAGAGCAGTTGTTGAGACATCCTTCAACACTAATTGCATTTCACTTTCAAGAATAGCTTCTTCTCTTGTGGTCACAGTTGCATCACTGACCTCTTGATAAAGGTCATCCTTTGAGTCAATAATTGGCATGCTGTCATCTTCACAACATGGTTGTTCAGGTTCAGTGATTTCCCCAATAGCTTTTTGTTCATAATCTCCATCTTGTGTATCAATGATCTCTGCGACATCATCATATGTGCTTGGTTTAACCACTTCTCCTATCTCGTCGTCTTCTGAGACACCTTCATACGGAGCAGTTGTTGAAACATCTTCGGTGACCATTAGCGTTTCACTTTCACGTACTGTTCCTTCTGGCATAGTAAACGTTTCTTCAATGACCTCTTGCGAATCTACATCCTTTGGTTCAAGGAAATCTGCTGTTTCATCTTCAGAAACTGGCTTTTCAATTGTAGTTATTTTATCAAAAGCTTCGTGTTCAGAAGCTTTGGATGGCGTTTCAATGATCGTTTCCAGGTCAGTATCTTTGGTTGACCGCACAATTTCTATTTTCTCCAAGTCTCCTGAGACACCTTCATATGCAGCAGCTGTTGACATATCTTCTGACACAAATTGCTTTTCACTTTCAAGGACAGCCGTGGTCACAGTTGTATCACTGACCTCTTCAGGAAGGTCCTCCTTTGAATTAATGATTGAAATGATGTCAACTTCACAACACGCTTGTTCAGGTTCAGTGATTTCCCCAATAGCTTCTTGTACAAAATCTCCATCTTGTGTATCAATGATCTCTGCTTTATCTTCATATGCTTTTGATTTAACCACTTCTCCTATTTCGTCGTCGTCTGAGACACCTTCATAGGTAGCAGTTGTTGAAACATCTTCAGGGACCATTAGCGTTTCACTTTCACATACTGTTTCCTCTGGCATAGTAAACGTTTCTTCAATGACCTCTTGCAAATCTACATCCTTTGGTTCAAGGAAATCTGCTGTTTCATCTTCAGAAACTGGCTTTTCAATTGTAGTTATTTTATCAATATCTTCATGTTCAGAAGCTTTTGATGGCGTTTCAATGATCTTTTCCAGGTCAGCATCTACGGTTGACCGCACAACTTCTATTTTCTCAAAGTCTCCTGAGACACCTTCATATGCAGCAGCTGTTGACACATCTTCAGACACCAATTGTGTTTCACTTTCAACTATTGTTTGCTCTCGCATAGTCACAGTTTCTTCAATAATATGTTCCGAATCTGCCTCTTTTACTTCAACTATTTGCACGATATCATCTTCAGAAGTTGGCTTTTCAATTTCAATGATTTGTGCTATAGCTTCATGTTCAGTAGCCTGATCTGTTGTTTGATCGATCTGTTCCAAATCAGCTTCTGTGATACCTGTAGCCACAGGTACTACCTCAACGTCTTGCAAGACATCTTTGTACGGAGCAGTTGTTGAGACATCTTCCGACACTAATTGCATTTCACTTTCAAAGGCAGCTTCTTCTCTCGTGGTCACAGCTGCATCACTGACCTCTTCAGAAAGGTAATCCTTAGAGTCAATAAATGGCATTATGTCATCGTCACAAAACGGTTGTTCAGGATCAGTGATTTCCCCAATAGCTTCTTGTTCAAAATCTCCTTGTGTATCAATGATCTCTGCTATATCATCATATGTGCTTGGTTTAACCACTTCTCTTATCTCGTCGTCTTCTGAGACACCTTCATACGGAGCAGTTGGTGAAACATCTTCAGAGACCATTGGCGTTTCACTTCCATGTACTGTTTCCTCTGGCATAGTAAACGTTTCTTCAATGACCTCTTGCGAATCTACATCCTTTGGTTCAAGGATTTCTGCTGTTTCATCTTCAGAAATTGGCTTTTCAATTGTAGTTATTTTCTCAATAACTTCACGTTCAGAAGCTTTTGATGGCGTTTCAATGATCGTTTCCAGGTCAGTATCTTTGGTTGACCGCATAATTTTTATTTTCTCCAAGTCTCCTGAGACACCTTCATATGCAGCAGCTGTTGAAACATCTTCTGACACTAATTGCATTTCACTTTCAAGGACAGCCGTGGTCACAGTTGTATCACTGACCTCTTCAGGAAGGTCCTCCTTTGAGTCAATGATTGAAATGATGTCAACTTCACAACACGCTTGTTCAGGTTCAGTGATTTCCCCAATAGCTTCTTGTACAAAATCTCCATCTTGTGGATCAATGATCTCTGCTATATCTTCATGTGTTTTTGATTTAACCACTTCTCCTATTTCGTCGTCGTCTGAGACACCTTCATACGTAGCAGTTGTTGAAACATCTTCAGGGACCATTAGCGTTTCAATTTCACGTACAGTTTCCTCTGGCATAATAAACGTTTCTTCAATGACCTCTTGCGAATCTACATCCTTTGGTTCAAGGATTTCTTCTATTTCATCTTCAGAAATTGGCTTTTCAATGTCAGTGATTTCATAAATAGCTTCACGATCAGGAGCTTTTCCTGGGGTTTCAATTTTCTTTTCCAAGTCAACTTCTTTGACACCTTCATTTGCAGCAGCTCTTAAAACATCTCCAGACACCAATTGTGTTTCACTTTCAACTATTGTTTGCTCTCGCTTGGTCACAGTTTCTTCAATTATATGTTCAGAATCTGCCTCTTTTCCTTCAACTACTTTCACGATATCATCTTCAGAAATTGGCTGATCATCAGAAATTGGCTGAACATCAATTTCACTTTCCTTCTCATCAACTATCTCCAAGAACACTACACCTGAGGGTGTTTGCTCATCATTACAGAGCATTAGCATCTGGTTAGCGTTAGCCAATCTCATGGCATCTAAACTGGCATTAAACAGTATTCCCTGCCCAGCAGGTCCAAATTCTAGTTTTTCCACTGGTTCATAAAAACATTCAACACGTGCTTTGCTGTCAACAGCTATAGGGAGTGTTGGGGTTCCCACCTCCACATTTTTTATCTCAATTCCTTGCATTACTTTTTCATATGACCATGAGTCAACTTCAATTGCAGCAGTCGTTGAAAAATCTCCAAACACCAATTGCGTTTCACTTTCAAGGACAGCCGTGGTCACAGTTGTATCACTGACCTCTTCAGGAAGGTCCTCCTTTGAGTCAATGATTGAAATGATCTCATCTTCACAACACGGTTGTTCAGGTTCAGTGATTTCCCCAATAGCTTCTTGTTCAAAATCTCCATCTTGTGTATCAATGATCTCTGCTATATCATCATATGTGCTTTGTTTAACCACTTCTTTTATCTCGTCATCTTCTGAAAAACCTTCATATGGAGCAGTTGTTGAAACATCTTCAGGGACCAATAACGGTTCACTTTCAGCTATTGTTTGCTCTAGCATGGTCACAGTGTCTTCATTTATTTGATCAGAATCTGCCTCTTTTACTTCAACTATTTGCACGGTATCATCTTCATAAATTGGCTTTTCAATTTCAGTGATCTGTTCTATAGCTGCATGCTCAGCAGCCTCATCTGGTGTTATACCGATCTGTTCCAAATCAGCTTCTGTGATACCTGGAGCCACAGGTACTGCCTCAACGTCTTGCAAGACATCTTTGTACGGAGCAGTTGTTGAGATATCTTCTGACACTAATTGCATTTCACTTTCAAAGGCAGCTTCTTCTCTCGTGGTCACAGCTGCATCACTGACCTCTTCAGAAAGGTCATCCTTTGAGTCAATAATTGGCATGATGTCATCTTCACAACACGGTTGTTCAGTTTCAGTGATTTCCCCAATAGCTTCTTGTTCAATATCTCCTTCTTGTGTATCAATGATTTCTGCCATATCATCATATGTGCTTGGTTGAACCTCTTCTCCTATCTCGTCGTCTTCTGAGACACCTTCATATGGAGCAGTTGTTGAAACATCTTTGGGGACCATTAGCGTTTCACTTCCATGTACTGCTTCCTCTGGCATAGTAAACGTTTCTTCAATGACCTCTTGCGAATCTACATCCTTTGGTTCAAGGAAATCTGCTGTTTCATTTTCAGAAACTGGCTTTTCAATTGTAGTTATTTTATCAATAGCTTCGTGTTCAGAAACTTTTGATGGCGTTTCAATGATCGTTTCCAGCTCAGTATCTATGGTTGACGGCGCAAATTCTATTTTCTCAAAGTCTCCTGAGACACCTTCATATGCAGCAACTGTTGACCCATCTTCAGACACCAATTGTGTTTCAGTTTCAACTATTGTTTGCTCTCGTATAGTCACAGTTTCTTCAATTATTTGTTCAGAATCTGCCTCTTCTACTTCATCTATTTGCACGATATCATCTTCAGAAATTGGCTTTTCAAATTCAATTATCTGTGCTATAGCTTCATGTTCAGTAGCCTGATCTGTTGTTTTACCGATCTGTTCCAAATCAGCTTCTGTGAGACCTGTAGCCACAGGTACTACCTCAACCACTTGCAAGACATCTTTGTACAGAGCAGTTGTTGAGACATCCTTCAACACTAATTGCATTTCACTTTCAAGAATAGCTTCTTCTCTTGTGGTCACAGTTGCATCACTGACCTCTTGATAAAGGTCATCTTTTGAGTCAATAATTGGCATGCTGTCATCTTCACAACATGGTTGTTCAGGTTCAGTGATTTCCCCAATAGCTTTTTGTTCATAATCTCCATCTTGTGTATCAATGATCTCTGCGACATCATCATATGTGCTTGGTTTAACCACTTCTCCTATCTCGTCGTCTTCTGAGACACCTTCATACGGAGCAGTTGTTGAAACATCTTCGGTGACCATTAGCGTTTCACTTTCACGTACTGTTCCTTCTGGCATAGTAAACGTTTCTTCAATGACCTCTTGCGAATCTACATCCTTTGGTTCAAGGAAATCTGCTGTTTCATCTTCAGAAACTGGCTTTTCAATTGTAGTTATTTTATCAAAAGCTTCGTGTTCAGAAGCTTTGGATGGCGTTTCAATGATCGTTTCCAGGTCAGTATCTTTGGTTGACCGCACAATTTCTATTTTCTCCAAGTCTCCTGAGACACCTTCATATGCAGCAGCTGTTGACATATCTTCTGACACAAATTGCTTTTCACTTTCAAGGACAGCCGTGGTCACAGTTGTATCACTGACCTCTTCAGGAAGGTCCTCCTTTGAATTAATGATTGAAATGATGTCAACTTCACAACACGCTTGTTCAGGTTCAGTGATTTCCCCAATAGCTTCTTGTACAAAATCTCCATCTTGTGTATCAATGATCTCTGCTTTATCTTCATATGCTTTTGATTTAACCACTTCTCCTATTTCGTCGTCGTCTGAGACACCTTCATAGGTAGCAGTTGTTGAAACATCTTCAGGGACCATTAGCGTTTCACTTTCACATACTGTTTCCTCTGGCATAGTAAACGTTTCTTCAATGACCTCTTGCAAATCTACATCCTTTGGTTCAAGGAAATCTGCTGTTTCATCTTCAGAAACTGGCTTTTCAATTGTAGTTATTTTATCAATATCTTCATGTTCAGAAGCTTTTGATGGCGTTTCAATGATCTTTTCCAGGTCAGCATCTACGGTTGACCGCACAACTTCTATTTTCTCAAAGTCTCCTGAGACACCTTCATATGCAGCAGCTGTTGACACATCTTCAGACACCAATTGTGTTTCACTTTCAACTATTGTTTGCTCTCGCATAGTCATAGTTTCTTCAATAATATGTTCCGAATCTGCCTCTTTTACTTCAACTATTTGCACGATATCATCTTCAGAAGTTGGCTTTTCAATTTCAATGATTTGTGCTATAGCTTCATGTTCAGTAGCCTGATCTGTTGTTTGATCGATCTGTTCCAAATCAGCTTCTGTGATACCTGTAGCCACAGGTACTACCTCAACGTCTTGCAAGACATCTTTGTACGGAGCAGTTGTTGAGACATCTTCCGACACTAATTGCATTTCACTTTCAAAGGCAGCTTCTTCTCTCGTGGTCACAGCTGCATCACTGACCTCTTCAGAAAGGTAATCCTTAGAGTCAATAAATGGCATTATGTCATCGTCACAAAACGGTTGTTCAGGATCAGTGATTTCCCCAATAGCTTCTTGTTCAAAATCTCCTTGTGTATCAATGATCTCTGCTATATCATCATATGTGCTTGGTTTAACCACTTCTCTTATCTCGTCGTCTTCTGAGACACCTTCATACGGAGCAGTTGGTGAAACATCTTCAGAGACCATTGGCGTTTCACTTCCATGTATTGTTTCCTCTGGCATAGTAAACGTTTCTTCAATGACCTCTTGCGAATCTACATCCTTTGGTTCAAGGATTTCTGCTGTTTCATCTTCAGAAATTGGCTTTTCAATTGTAGTTATTTTCTCAATAACTTCACGTTCAGAAGCTTTTGATGGCGTTTCAATGATCGTTTCCAGGTCAGTATCTTTGGTTGACCGCATAATTTCTATTTTCTCCAAGTCTCCTGAGACACCTTCATATGCAGCAGCTGTTGAAACATCTTCTGACACTAATTGCATTTCACTTTCAAGGACAGCCGTGGTCACAGTTGTATCACTGACCTCTTCAGGAAGGTCCTCCTTTGAGTCAATGATTGAAATGATGTCAACTTCACAACACGCTTGTTCAGGTTCAGTGATTTCCCCAATAGCTTCTTGTACAAAATCTCCATCTTGTGGATCAATGATCTCTGCTATATCTTCATGTGTTTTTGATTTAACCACTTCTCCTATTTCGTCGTCGTCTGAGACACCTTCATACGTAGCAGTTGTTGAAACATCTTCAGGGACCATTAGCGTTTCAATTTCACGTACAGTTTCCTCTGGCATAATAAACGTTTCTTCAATGACCTCTTGCGAATCTACATCCTTTGGTTCAAGGATTTCTTCTATTTCATCTTCAGAAATTGGCTTTTCAATGTCAGTGATTTCATAAATAGCTTCACGATCAGGAGCTTTTCCTGGGGTTTCAATTTTCTTTTCCAAGTCAACTTCTTTGACACCTTCATTTGCAGCAGCTCTTAAAACATCTCCAGACACCAATTGTGTTTTACTTTCAACTATTGTTTGCTCTCGCTTGGTCACAGTTTCTTCAATTATATGTTCAGAATCTGCCTCTTTTCCTTCAACTATTTTCACGATATCATCTTCAGAAATTGGCTGATCATCAGAAATTGGCTGAACATCAATTTCACTTTCCTTCTCATCAACTATCTCTAAGAACACTACACCTGAGGGTGTTTGCTCATCATTACAGAGCATTAGCATCTGGTTAGCGTTAGCCAATCTCATGGCATCTAAACTGGCATTAAACAGTATTCCCTGCCCAGCAGGTCCAAATTCTAGTTTTTCCACTGGTTCATAAAAACATTTAACACGTGCTTTGCTGTCAACAGCTATAGGGAGTGTTGGGGTTCCCACCTCCACATTTTTTATCTCAATTCCTTGCATTACTTTTTCATATGACCATGAGTCAACTTCAATTGCAGCAGTCGTTGAAAAATCTCCAAACACCAATTGCGTTTCACTTTCAAGGACAGCCGTGGTCACAGTTGTATCACTGACCTCTTCAGGAAGGTCCTCCTTTGAGTCAATGATTGAAATGATCTCATCTTCACAACACGGTTGTTCAGGTTCAGTGATTTCCCCAATAGCTTCTTGTTCAAAATCTCCATCTTGTGTATCAATGATCTCTGCTATATCATCATATGTGCTTTGTTTAACCACTTCTTTTATCTCGTCATCTTCTGAAAAACCTTCATATGGAGCAGTTGTTGAAACATCTTCAGGGACCAATAACGGTTCACTTTCAGCTATTGTTTGCTCTAGCATGGTCACAGTTTCTTCATTTATTTGATCAGAATCTGCCTCTTTTACTTCAACTATTTGCACGGTATCATCTTCATAAATTGGCTTTTCAATTTCAGTGATCTGTTCTATAGCTGCATGCTCAGCAGCCTCATCTGGTGTTATACCGATCTGTTCCAAATCAGCTTCTGTGATACCTGGAGCCACAGGTACTGCCTCAACGTCTTGCAAGACATCTTTGTACGGAGCAGTTGTTGAGATATCTTCTGACACTAATTGCATTTCACTTTCAAAGGCAGCTTCTTCTCTCGTGGTCACAGCTGCATCACTGACCTCTTCAGAAAGGTAATCCTTAGAGTCAATAAATGGCATGATGTCATCGTCACAAAACGGTTGTTCAGGATCAGTGATTTCCCCAATAGCTTCTTGTTCAAAATCTCCTTCTTGTGTATCAATGATTTCTGCCATATCATCATATGTGCTTGGTTGAACCTCTTCTCCTATCTCGTCGTCTTCTGAGACACCTTCATATGCAGCAGCTGTTGACATATCTTCAGACACCAATTGTGTTTCACTTTCAACTATTGTTTGCTCTCGCACAGTCACAGTTTCTTCAATTATTTGATCAGAATCTGCCTCTTTTACTTCAACTATTTGCACGATATCATCTTCAAAAATTGACTTTTCAATTTCAATTATTTGTTCTATAGCTTCATTTTCAGTTGCCTGATCTGTTGTTTTATCGATCTGTTCCAAATCAGCTTCTGTGATACCTGTAGCGACAGGTACTACCTCAACGTCTTGCAAGACATCTTTGTACGAAGCAGTTGTTGAGACATCTTTGGACACTAATTGCATTTCACCTTCACGGACATCTTCTTCTCTTGTGGTCACAGTTGCATCACTGACCTCTTCAGAAATGTCATCCATTGAGTCAATAATTGGAAAGATGTCATCTTCACAACACGGTTGTTTGGGATCAGTGATTTCCCCAATAGCTTCTTGTTCAAAATCTCCCTCTTGTGTATCAATGATCTCTGCTATATCATCATATGTGCTGGGTTTAACCACTTCTCCTATCTCGTCGTCTTCTGAGACACCTTCATATGGAGCAGTTGTTGAAACATCTTCAGGGAACAATAGCGTTTCACTTTCACGTACTGTTTCCTCTGGCATAGTAAACGTTTCTTCGATGACCTCTTGCGAAACTACATCCTTTAGTTCAAGGAAATCTGCAGTTTCATCTTCAGAAATTGGCTTTTCAATTGTAGTTATTTTATCAATAGCTTCATGTTCAGAAGTTTTTGACTGCGTTTCAATGATCGTTTCCAGGTCAGCATCTACGGTTGACCGCACAACTTCTATTTTCTCCAAGTCTCCTGAGACACCTTCATATGCAGCAGCTGTTGACACATCTTCAGACACCAATTGTGTTTCACTTTCAACTATTGTTTGCTCTCGCATATTCACATTTTCTTCAATTATTTGATCAGAATCTGCCTCTTTTATTGCAACTATTTGCACGATATCATCTTCTGAAATTACCTTTTCAATTTCAATGATCTGTGCTCTAGCTTCATGTTCAGTGGCCTGATCGGTTGTTTTATCGATCTGTTCCAAATCAACTTCTGTGATACCTGCAGCCACAGGTACTACCTCAACGTCTTGCAAGACATCTTTGTACGTAGCAGTTGTTGAGGCACCTTCCGACACTAATTGCATTTCACTTTCAAGGGCAGATTCTTCTCTTGTGGTCACAGTTGCATCACTGACCTCTTGGGAAAGGTCATCCTTGGAGTCAATACTTGGCATGATGTCATCTTCACAACATGGTTGTTCAGGTTCAGTGATTTCCCCAATAGCTACTTGTTCAAAATCTCCTTCTTGTGTATCAATGATCTCTGCTATATCATCATATGTGCTTGGTTTAACCACTTCTCCCATCTCATCGTCTTCTGAGACACCTTCATACGGTGCAGTTGTTGAAACATCTTTGGGGACCATTCGCGTTTCACTTTCAAGAACTGCTTCCTCTGGCATAGTAAACGTTTCTTCAATGACCTCTAGCAAATCTACATCTTTTGGTTCAAGGATTTCTTCTGTTTCATCTTCAGAAATTGGCTTTTCAATATAAGTGATTTTATAAAAAGCTTCACGATCACGAGCTATTCCTGGGGTTTCAATTTTCTTTTCCAGGTCAGCATCTTTGATTGACCCCACTTCTTTTTTCTCAAAGTCTCCTGAGACATCATCATATGCAGCAGCTGTTGACACATCTTGAGACACTAATTGTATTTCACATCCAACTAATGTTTTCTCTCGCATGGTCACAGTTTCTTCAATTATGTGTTCAGAATCTGTCTCTTTTACTTCAACTATTTGCACGATATCATCTTCAGAAATTGGCTGATCATCAGAAATTGTCTGAACAACAGTTTCACTTTTCTTCTCATCAACACTCTCCAAGAACACTACCCCTGAGGGTGTTTGCTCATCATTGCTGAACATTTGCATCTGGTTAGCGTTAGCCAATCTCATGGCATCTAAACTGGCATTAAACAGTATTCCCTGCCCATCAGATCCAAATTCTAGTTTTTCCACCGGTTCATGAAAACTTTCAACACGTGCTTTACTATCAACACCTATGGGGAGTGTTGGGGTTCCCATCTCCACATTTTTTATCTCAATGCCTTGCATTACTTTTTCATATGACCATGAGTCAACTTCATATGCTTCAGTCGTTGAAACATCTCCATACACCAATTGCGTTTCACTTTCAAGTATTGATTTCTCTGACATGGTCGAAATTTCTTCAATTTCATCTTCAGAATCTGTTTTCTTAGGTTCAGTGGTGTGTACTATATATTCTTCACAAGTTTGCTGTTCAATTTCAGGAATTATTTCAATCGCTTCCTGATCATATGCTTCATCTGTTTTTTTTGGAATCTCTGTCAGTTCAGGTTCTGTGATTGATATATCTACTTCTGCTATTTCAACGTCTTGTGAGAAACATTCATGATTCGCAGTGGTAGAAACTTCTTCAGACCTTATTGGTGTTTCACTCTCAAGTACTTTTTTTTCTGCCATGGTAATTGTTTCTTCAAAGACGACTTGAGAATCTGCCTCCTTTGGTACAACGATTTCTGCTATATCATCTTCAGAAATTGGCATTTCAATGTCAGTAATTTTATCAATATCTAAATGTTTGCTAGATATTTCTGGCGTTGCAATTATCTTTTCCTGGTCGGCTTCTTTTATTAACCTATCAACTTCAATTTTCTCAAAGTCTTCTGAGACACCTTCATATGCAGCAGCCGTTGAAAAATCTTCAGACACAAGTTGCGTATAACTTTCAACTATTGTTTGCTCTCGCATGGTCACCGTTTCTTCAATTATTTGTTCAGAATCTGCCTCTTTTACTTCAACTATTTGCACGATATCATCTTCAGAAATTGGCTTTTCAATTTCAATGATCTGTGCGATAGCTTCATGTTCAGGAGCCTGATCCAGTGTTTTACCGATCTGTTTCAAATCTGTTTCTGTGATACCTGTAGCCACAGGTACTACCTCAACGTCTTGCAATACATCTTTATACGGAGCAGTTGTTGAGACATCTTCCGACACTAGTTGCATCTCACTTTCAAGGACAGCCATGGTCACAGTTGTATCACTGACCTCTTCAGGAAGGTTCTCCTTTGAGTCAATGATTGAAATGATCTCATCTTCACAACACGGTTGTTCAGGTTCAGTGATTTCCCCAATAGCTTCTTGTTCAAAATCTCCATCTTGTGTATCAATGATCTCTGCTATATCATCATATGTGCTTTGTTTAACCACTTCTTTTATCTCGTCATCTTCTGAAAAACCTTCATATGGAGCAGTTGTTGAAACATCTTCAGGGACCAATAACGGTTCACTTTCAGCTATTGTTTGCTCTAGCATGGTCACAGTTTCTTCATTTATTTGATCAGAATCTGCCTCTTTTACTTCAACTATTTGCACGGTATCATCTTCATAAATTGGCTTTTCAATTTCAGTGATCTGTTCTATAGCTGCATGCTCAGCAGCCTCATCTGGTGTTATACCGATCTGTTCCAAATCAGCTTCTGTGATACCTGGAGCCACAGGTACTGCCTCAACGTCTTGCAAGACATCTTTGTACGGAGCAGTTGTTGAGATATCTTCTGACACTAATTGCATTTCACTTTCAAAGGCAGCTTCTTCTCTCGTGGTCACAGCTGCATCACTGACCTCTTCAGAAAGGTAATCCTTAGAGTCAATAAATGGCATGATGTCATCGTCACAAAACGGTTGTTCAGGATCAGTGATTTTCCCAATAGCTTCTTGTTCAAAATCTCCTTCTTGTGTATCAATGATTTCTGCCATATCATCATATGTGCTTGGTTGAACCTCTTCTCCTATCTCGTCGTCTTCTGAGACACCTTCATATGCAGCAGCTGTTGACATATCTTCAGACACCAATTGTGTTTCACTTTCAACTATTGTTTGCTCTCGCACAGTCACAGTTTCTTCAATTATTTGATCAGAATCTGCCTCTTTTACTTCAACTATTTGCACGATATCATCTTCAAAAATTGACTTTTCAATTTCAATTATTTGTTCTATAGCTTCATTTTCAGTTGCCTGATCTGTTGTTTTATCGATCTGTTCCAAATCAGCTTCTGTGATACCTGTAGCGACAGGTACTACCTCAACGTCTTGCAAGACATCTTTGTACGGAGCAGTTGTTGAGACATCTTTGGACACTAATTGCATTTCACCTTCACGGACATCTTCTTCTCTTGTGGTCACAGTTGCATCACTGACCTCTTCAGAAATGTCATCCATTGAGTCAATAATTGGAAAGATGTCATCTTCACAACACGGTTGTTTGGGATCAGTGATTTCCCCAATAGCTTCTTGTTCAAAATCTCCCTCTTGTGTATCAATGATCTCTGCTATATCATCATATGTGCTGGGTTTAACCACTTCTCCTATCTCGTCGTCTTCTGAGACACCTTCATATGGAGCAGTTGTTGAAACATCTTCAGGGAACAATAGCGTTTCACTTTCACGTACTGTTTCCTCTGGCATAGTAAACGTTTCTTCGATGACCTCTTGCGAAACTACATCCTTTAGTTCAAGGAAATCTGCAGTTTCATCTTCAGAAATTGGCTTTTCAATTGTAGTTATTTTATCAATAGCTTCATGTTCAGAAGTTTTTGACTGCGTTTCAATGATCGTTTCCAGGTCAGCATCTACGGTTGACCGCACAACTTCTATTTTCTCCAAATCTCCTGAGACACCTTCATATGCAGCAGCTGTTGACACATCTTCAGACACCAATTGTGTTTCACTTTCAACTATTGTTTGCTCTCGCATATTCACATTTTCTTCAATTATTTGATCAGAATCTGCCTCTTTTATTGCAACTATTTGCACGATATCATCTTCTGAAATTACCTTTTCAATTTCAATGATCTGTGCTCTAGCTTCATGTTCAGTGGCCTGATCGGTTGTTTTATCGATCTGTTCCAAATCACCTTCTGTGATACCTGCAGCCACAGGTACTACCTCAACGTCTTGCAAGACATCTTTGTACGTAGCAGTTGTTGAGGCACCTTCCGACACTAATTGCATTTCACTTTCAAAGGCAGATTCTTCTCTTGTGGTCACAGTTGCATCACTGACCTCTTGGGAAAGGTCATCCTTGGAGTCAATAATTGGCATGATGTCATCTTCACAACATGGTTGTTCAGGTTCAGTGATTTCCCCAATAGCTACTTGTTCAAAATCTCCTTCTTGTGTATCAATGATCTCTGCTATATCATCATATGTGCTTGGTTTAACCACTTCTCCCATCTCATCGTCTTCTGAGACACCTTCATACGGTGCAGTTGTTGAAACATCTTTGGGGACCATTCGCGTTTCACTTTCAAGAACTGCTTCCTCTGGCATAGTAAACGTTTCTTCAATGACCTCTTGCGAATCTACATCTTTTGGTTCAAGGATTTCTTCTGTTTCATCTTCAGAAATTGGCTTTTCAATATAAGTGATTTTATAAAAAGCTTCACGATCACGAGCTATTCCTGGGGTTTCAATTTTCTTTTCCAGGTCAGCATCTTTGATTGACCCCACTTCTTTTTTCTCAAAGTCTCCTGAGACACCATCATATGCAGCAGCTGTTGACACATCTTGAGACACTAATTGTATTTCACATCCAACTAATGTTTTCTCTCGCATGGTCACAGTTTCTTCAATAATGTGTTCAGAATCTGTCTCTTTTACTTCAACTATTTGCACGATATCATCTTCAGAAATTGGCTGATCATCAGAAATTGTCTGAACATCAGTTTCACTTTTCTTCTCATCAACACTCTCCAAGAACACTACCCCTGAGGGTGTTTGCTCATCATTGCTGAACATTTGCATCTGGTTAGCGTTAGCCAATCTCATGGCATCTAAACTGGCATTAAACAGTATTCCCTGCCCATCAGATCCAAATTCTAGTTTTTCCACCGGTTCATGAAAACTTTCAACACGTGCTTTACTATCAACACCTATGGGGAGTGTTGGGGTTCCCATCTCCACATTTTTTATCTCAATGCCTTGCATTACTTTTTCATATGACCATGAGTCAACTTCATATGCTTCAGTCGTTGAAACATCTCCATACACCAATTGCGTTTCACTTTCAAGTATTGATTTCTCTGACATGGTCGAAATTTCTTCAATTTCATCTTTAGAATCTGTTTTCTTAGGTTCAGTGGTGTGTACTATATATTCTTCACAAGTTTGCTGTTCAATTTCAGGAATTATTTCAATCGCTTCCTGATCATATGCTTCATCTGTTTTTTCTGGAATCTCTGTCAGTTCAGGTTCTGTGATTGATATATCTACTTCTGCTATTTCAACGTCTTGTGAGAAACATTCATGATTCGCAGTGGTAGAAACTTCTTCAGACCTTATTGGTGTTTCACTCTCAAGTACTTTTTTTTCTGCCATGGTAATTGTTTCTTCAACGACGACTTGAGAATCTGCCTCCTTTGGTACAACGATTTCTGCTATATCATCTTCAGAAATTGGCATTTCAATGTCAGTAATTTTATCAATATCTAAATGTTTGCTAGATATTTCTGGCGTTGCAATTATCTTTTCCTGGTCGGCTTCTTTTATTAACCTATCAACTTCAATTTTCTCAAAGTCTTCTGAGACACCTTCATATGCAGCAGCCGTTGAAAAATCTTCAGACACAAGTTGCGTATAACTTTCAACTATTGTTTGCTCTCGCATGGTCACCGTTTCTTCAATTATTTGTTCAGAATCTGCCTCTTTTACTTCAACTATTTGCACGATATCATCTTCAGAAATTGGCTTTTCAATTTCAATGATCTGTGCTATAGCTTCATGTTCAGGAGCCTGATCCAGTGTTTTACCGATCTGTTTCAAATCTGTTTCTGTGATACCTGTAGCCACAGGTACTACCTCAACGTCTTGCAATACATCTTTATACGGAGCAGTTGTTGAGACATCTTCCGACACTAGTTGCACCTCACTTTCAAGGACAGCCATGGTCACAGTTGTATCACTGACCTCTTCAGGAAGGTTCTCCTTTGAGTCAATATTTGTCGTGATGTCATCTTCACAACACGGTTGTTCAGGTTCAGTGATTTCCCCAATAGCTTCTTGTTCAAAATCTCCATCTTGTGTATCAATGATCTCTGCTATATCATCATATGTGCTTGGTTTAACCACTTCTTCTATCTCGTCGTCGTCTGAGACACCTTCATATGAAGCAGTTGTTGAAACAACTTCAGGGACCAATAGCGGTTCACTTTCAAGTACTGTTTCCTCTGGCAAAGTTTCTTCAATGACCTCTTGAGAATCTGCATCCTTTGGTTCAACAATTTCTGCTGTTTCAGCTTCATAAATTGGCTTTTCAATGTCAGTGATTTTATAAATGGCTTCACGATCAGGAGCTTTTCCTGGAGTTTCAATGATTTTTTCCAGGTCAGCTTCTTTGATTGACCCCACAACTTCTATTTTCTCAAAGTCTCCTGAGACACCTTCATATGCAGCAGCTGTTAAAAGATCTTCAGATACCAGTTGTATTTCACTTTCCACTATTGTTTGCTCTCGCATGGTCACAGTTTCTTCAATTACCTCATCAGAATCTGATTCCTTTGCTTCAATTATTTTCACGATATCATCTTCAGAAATTGGTGTTGCAATTTCAGTTATCTGTTCAATAGCTTCACGTTCAGTAACGTCATCTGGTGTTTCACCGATCTCTCTCAAATCAGCTTCTGTAATGGCTGTATCTACATGTACTATCTCAACGTCTTCTGAGACACCTTCATATGGAACAGTTGTTGAAATATCTTCACATGCTAAATGCATTTCACTTTTAACTACAGTTTCCTCTTTCATTGTTACAGTTTCTTCACTTTTCGCTTCAGGAACATATTCCTTTGATTCAATTCGTACCATGATATCATCTTGATAACATGGGTTTTCAGGTTCCGTGGTCTGTTCAATAACCTCATGTTCAGCAGCTTCATTTGGTGTTTCAATGATCTCTATCAGATCATCTTCTTTGATTGATGTAACCACTCCTGATATATCAATGTCTTGTGAGACACCATCATATACAACAGTTGGCGAAACATCTTCAGACGCAAATTGCATTTCACTTTCAAGGACAACGTCCTCTCTCGTGGTCACTATTGCATCAATAAACTCTTCAGAAAAGTCATCCTTTGAGTAAATAATTGGAATTATGTCATCTTCAGAACACGGTGGTTCACACTCAATAGCTTCACGTTCAGGTTCTTCATTTTGCGCAGACACTAATGGTGATTCACTTTCAACTACGTTCTGTTCTGTTGTCGTCACAGTTTTTCCACTAACCTCTTGAGAAACGTCTTCTTTTTCTTTAACAATTTGTATATTATCATCTTCAGAGGTCAACATTTCAGGTTCAGCTAACCATTCTGGATCTTCATGCTTCGGAGCTTCATCTGGTATATATTGACTGCTTTCTCTCTTCACTTCTACCTCGGCAAATTTCGAGACACCATCATGTGATGGAAAGAAAATGTCTTGCTGTTCCACATTATTATCCTGATTGCTATCTACATGCAACATATATTCCTCTTGAAGTATTGCTTCCTCTCGGTGTGATCCCTCTAATAATGTTGAATGCAAGTCATATTCTCCGCTAAAAGAGGTTGATTTATTTTCAGGCAGCCACACATCCAAATTATATTTTTCTTGAATTGATTCTGTTTTACTGGTCGCATACATGAATCCACTTGGAGCATCAGTTACACTTTCCTTCTCATCAATTCTCTCCAAGAACACTACTCCGGAGGGTGTTTGCTCATCATTACTGAGCATTAACAACTGGTTAGCGTCAGCCAATCTCTTGGCATCTAAACTAGCATTAAATAGCATTCCCTGCTCGGCAGATCCAAATTCTAGTTTTTCCACCGGTTCATAAATACTTTCAACACGGGCTTTAATATCAACAGCTATGGGAAATGTTGGGGTTCCCACTTCCGCATTTTCTATCTCAGTGCCTTGTGTAACATCTTCATATAACCGTGAGTGAACTTCATATGCAGCAGTTTTTGAAAGATTTTCAGAAATCAATGGAGTTTCACTTTCAATTACCTTTTTTTCTTTCGTAGTAAAAGTTTCTTCAATAACCTCTTCAGAATGTGCCTCTTTGGCTTCAATGATCTCTGCAAAATCAACTTCAGAATTTGGCTCTTCAATTTCAGTTTTCTTTTTAATAGTTCTATCATCACGAGCTTCATCTGGTGTTTCAACGATCTCTGGCAAATCAACTTCTGTGATGGATGTAACCACTTCTGCTATCTCAACGTCTTGTGAAACATCTTCATATGGAGCACTTATTGAAACATCTTCAGACAGCAATTGCATTTCACTTTGATTTGCTTTTTCCACTATCATTGACACAGTTTCTTCACTGAGCTCTTTAGAAGCATCCCTCTTTAGTTCAATTATAGGCACGATATTATCTGCGGAAATGTGTTTTTCAATTTCAGTGATCTCCTCAATAGCTTGAGGTTCAAGAGCTTCATCTGGTCTTTCAAACATCTCTGCGACATCTGCCTCTTTGATTGATCTAACAACTTTTCCTATCTGATCATAGTCTGAGACACCTCCATATGGAGCAGCTGTTGAAACATCTTCAGATATCAATTGCGTTTGACTTTCAACTACTTTTTCCTCTTTCGAGGACGGAGTTTCTTGACTTGCCTCTTCAGAAACATCTTCCTTTGATTCCATTATATGCAGAATATCATTTTTAGAAATTGACATTTCAATGTCAGTGATCTGTTCATTAACTTCACGATCAGTGGCTTCATCTGGTGTTTCAGCGATCTCTGCCATATCACCTTCTGTGGTGGATGTAACCACTTCTGCTACCTCAACTTCTTGTGAGACACTTTCATGTGGAACAGTTGTTGAAACATCTTCAGACAGCAATTGTGCTTCACATTGAAGTGCAGTTTCCTCTATCGTGGTCACAGTTTCTTCGCTGATTTCTTCAAATACTTCTTGCTTTGGTTTAAAGATTTGTGCTATATCATCTTCAGAACTTGGTTTTTCAATTTCAGTAATCGGTTCAAGAGCTTCATGATCAGTTGTGTCATCTGGAGTTTTAGCCAGCTCTGCCAAATCAACGTCTGTGATGCATATATCCACGGGTGCAATCTCAACATATTTTGAGACATCTATATGTTGAGCAGTTCTTAAAATATCTTCGGACACTAATTGCACTTCACTTTGAATTACTGTTTCCTCTGTCGTGGTCAAATTTTCTTCATCCATCTCTTCGAATTCATCCCCCTTTGGTGCAATTATCATCACTATATCATCTGCAGAACTTTGTTGTTCAATTTCAGTTATCTGCTCAATAACGTCATGTTCATGAGGTTCTTCTGCTCTTTCAGCAATATCTGCCAGTTCAGGTTCAACAATTTCTCTAACTACTGCTGCTATATCAACAACTTCTAAGACATCTTCATATGGAGCACTTGTTGAAACATCTTCAGACAGCAATTGCATTTCATTTTGAACTGCTGTTTCCGCTTTTATGGACACAGTTTCTTCACTTGCCTCTTTAGAAATTACCTCATATGATTCAACTATTGGCATGATATCATCTTCAGAATATCGTTCTTCAAGTTCAGTGGTTTGCTCAATATCTTCATGTGCAGGTGCTTCCTTTTGCATATCAATTATTTTTGTCAAATCTGCTTCTGTTATTGATGTAACCCATTCTGCTATCTGAACATTTTGAGAGACACCTTTAGATGGTCCAGTTATTGAAACATCTTCAGAAACTATTTGCGGTTCACTTCCAAGCATTTGTTCCTCTGGCATGGTCACAGTTTCTTCAATTACCTCTTCAAAATCATCTGCCTCTTTTCCTTCATACATTTTTACCAAATCAACTTCATAACTTGGTTCTTCTATTTGAGTGATCTGTTCAATGTCAGTGTTCTGTTTAATATATTCACGTTCGTGAGCTCTATCTGGTGTTTCTACAATGTCTTCCAATTCAGCTTCTGTGATTGGTTTAACAATTTCTGCTATCTCAAGGTCCTGTGAGACACCTTCATGCGTTGCTGTTGTGAAAACATCTTCAGACACTAATTTCAATTCACTTTCAATTATTGTTTCCTCTGTCGTGGTTACAGTTTCTTCATTGATTCCTTCATAAATGTCTGCCATTGGTTCACTAATTGGCTGGATATCATCTTCAGAACATATTTTTTTATGTCCAGCTATTTTCTCAATAGTTTCATGTTCAGTAGCTTTATCTGGCATTTTAACGATATCTGCTAGCTCAGCTTCTGTGATGGCTGTAGCAACAGGTTCTACCTCAACGTCTTGCAAGAAACCTTCATACGGAGCAGTTGTTGAAACATCTTCAAACACAAATTGTGTTTCACTTTCAACTACGGTTTCCTCTTTTGTGGTCAGAGTTTCTTCAATGACCTCTTCAGAATGCATTTCCTTTACTTCAAGGATTTCTGCGATATCATCTTCAGAAGTTAGTTTATCAATTTCAGTGATCCGTTCAACCGATTCATAAGTTACATCTGGTGTTTCTGCGATCTCTGCCAAATCAGCTTCATTGATTGAGATATCTACTCCTGCTATCTTAACGTCTTGCAAGACACCTTGAAACGGAGAAGTTGTTATAGCATCTTCGGACACTAATTCAACGTCACTTTCAAGTACAGCTTCCTCACTCGTGGTCACATTTGCATGACTGACCTCTTCAGAAAGGTACTCCTTTGGGTCAATGACTGGCATGATGTCATATTCAGAACACGGTTCTTCAGATTCAGTGACTTGCTCAATAGCTTCTTGTTCAGGAACGTAATCTCGTGTATAAATGATTTCTGTCAAATTATCATCTGTGATTGGTTTAACCACTTCTGATATTTCAACATCTTGCAAGAGAACTTCATATGGAACAGTTGTTGAAACATCTTCAGACACTAATTGCGTTTCACTTTCAAGTAATGTTTCCTCTGGTATTGTCAAATTTTCTTCAATTATCTCTTCAGTATCTCCCTCATTTGGATCAATGGTCTGTATGATATCATCTTCACACATTTGCTCACCAATTTCAGTATGTTTTTCAACAGCTTCATGATCATATGCTTCATCTGGTGTTTCAGCAATCTCTGCCAGTTCAGGTTGTGTGATTGATATATCTACTTCTGCTATCTCAACGTCTTGTGAGACACTTTCATAATTAGCAGTTGTAGAAACCTCTTCAGACACTATTAGTGTTTCATGCTCAAGTACTTTTTCTTCTTTCTTGGTGACTGGTTCTTCAATGATGTCTTTAGAATCTGCCTCTCTTATTTCAACGATTTCTGCTAAATCATCTTCAGAAATTGGCTTTTCAATTTCAGTGATCTTATAAATAGATTCATGTTCAGGAGCTGTATCTGGCGTTTCAATGATCTTTTCCGAGTCAGCTTTTTTTATTGATCTCACACCGTATGCTTTCTCAAAGTCTTTTGAGACATCTTCATAAAAAGCAGCCGATGAAACATCTTCGGACAGTAATTGCGTTTGACTTTTAACTGCTATTTCTTCTTTTATGGACAAAGTTTCATCACTGACTTCTTCAGAAACGTCCTCCTTTGCTTCAATTATTTTCACGATATCATCTTCAGAAATTGGCTTTTCTGTTTCAGTGATCTGTTCAATCACTACATTATCAGGATTTTTATCTTCTTTATCAATGATCTCTGCGAAATCATCATCTTTGATTGATGTAACACCGTGTGCTATTTCAACGACTCGTGTGACAACTTCATATTGAGCAGTTGTTGAAACAACTTGAGGCAATAATTGTGTTTCGCTTTCAAGTACTATTTGATCTGTCGTGGTCACAGTTTCTTCACAGACCTCTTCAGATATATCTTCTTTTGATTCACTTATTGACAAGATATTATCTTCAAAACGTTGTCTTTCAGATGCAGTGGTCTGTTCAATACCTTCATTTCCATCTGGTGTTTCAACGATCTCTGCCAAGTCAGCTATTGTGGTTGGTGTAACCACTTGTGCTATCTCAATGGCATGTGTGATGCCTTCATGTGAAGTAGTGGCTGGAACATCTTCAGATGTTGAGTCCAATAATGGATGTTCCATCTCCTCTTCATCCTCATCTTGTTCAATGCACACATCTGACACATCCCATTCGCTTTGCACTATCTTTTCTACTAATTTATTCAATGTTTCTTCAGTAATTTCTTGCGTTGTTTCATCTTGTACAACATCCTGCGCTTTCTCTTCTTCACCAACATTTAATGTGTCATCAGAACTATGTCTATCGTATTCTGAACTTTGTTTATTCATGTATGGTATCTGACTATCTTGTGAAACACATTCATGTGAAGCAATCATTATAGCGTCCTCAAAAACAATCACTTCCTTTTTGTACTTTTCTTCTTCAGTGATGAAAGCTGATGGATCTATCTCACTTTCAAGTTCTTGTACCTCAGTGATAACTCCTTCCATGACATCTTCAGTAGTTTTATCTTGTGTTTCAATTGCTTCAGGTGAAACATTATATGAAATTAATTCAGGAATATTGTGTCCTTCTAAATGTGCCGCCTTATTTCTGTCTTTTTCAAAGCTTGTATCTGATGAACCTATATCACCTTCAAAGTGCGTTTCCTCTATCTTCATAGGATTTTGAATGATTTGCTCAATAATTTCATCATTTACTTCAACAGTCTCTATGTCATTTTGGGGATTTTGTGTTTCCAATTGTAGTACATTTGGAGCAATTGGTGTACCTCCTTCAGAAATAATCGATGCTTCCAAGTGCTCCACGTCCCTATTGTACTTTTCTTCTTCAACCAAGGAAGCTGATGAAACTATTTCACTCTCAGTTGTAGTTTCTTGGAACTCAATCGCCTCTTCTTCACTGATCTGTCCAGTCGGTTCATGTTGTGTTTCCATGAATTCAGTTAAAGTATTTGCTCGAATATCTCTCAGAATGATGTGTGTTTCTAATTCGTCTGCCTCAGACCCGTGTGCTTCCATCGCAATGGTTGTCTCTAATGTATCAGCTTCCCGTGAATCAGGAAGTTGCACCTCATCAGGAGCCCATTGTGATTTTGTCTTGTTAGTAATTTTCGGATATTTGTCGTTTTCACTACAAATGTGACTGTGAGCTGCAGTCTCTTCTATTTTCAGGCATTCCTCATCTTCAACAACTAGTTCAACCTTTTCATCTTGTCCTTGATCAGTCTTGATTATGTGAACATCTGGGCGATCATGTTCTACTTCAGTTATCTCAATGTCCTGTGGAATATCCTCAGTTGGTACAACACCTGACCCATCACCTTCATCAAATATTTCTTCTAAATTATCTACATCTTGTGTTTCCCTCTCAATTATTACCAATGATTGCATCATCACATCCTGTGATGTCGTTTCCTCCTGCACAACACGAGTGACTTCTTTAACAGTTGTTTCGTTAGAAAACCCTTGTTCTTTGGTGGTCACTGAAATGTCATCTTCTGAACGTTGCGCCTTCATCAATTGTTCCTCAAAGTTAGGTGCAGTGTGTTTATACACTGCAAAACTTGAAGCATCCACCAGAAATGGTTGCTCCACAAATTGTGCTTCTGGCTCATATTGTTTCTGGCCAATTATGTTGACTGAATACTGGCCTATGCCTACGTCCTCTTTGCAGGATCTCTCCTCTTTTTCAGGACCATGAAATGAAATCTTGCGGTCTTTGAGATCCATTGTGTTTATTTGGATCTCTTCAATGCATTCCGAATTGTCCTCCACATCACGCACATAATCTTCACTTAAAGTAACATCTACTTTGTATTTTGCATACATTTCTGCTTCCTGTTGTTCAACCCCCCCTTTATAAGTGACTTGTTCACTGACAATATTTGGAGAATCAATGTCGCTTAGTCCTGCAGAGTTCTTTTTCTCAAAACATGTAATGTCTTCTTCAGCAATAATGATACTTGTCAGAACACCTTCAGGGATTTGTATGTCGACATCTGCTATCTCTTCATCACGTAGATTGATGTGATGTGACGCATCAGCTGAAACGTTATAATTTTTACCAATGTTTGGCTCTACGACTTTTACCTCCAGACCACATTGGTCTTGGTCTTCTATCGACAAAATTAAGTCATCTGTTTCAATGCCAACTGCAGTCTTTTCCTCCAGAGATTTAGCAAATTCTGCAGGGATTTGTTGAATAAATTCAGCTCTTTCCAATGTTACCTCAGTGATGCCATCTTTTGTAATGTCAACGTCATGTTGAACATAAGCCCATGAAGTAACATTTGAAAGATTATTTATATCAAACGTTGTTTTTGTATGCTGTGGCTCTAGTTTAAAATCTGCTTTGTCTTTTTCAACATGCAAGTCCTGTTTGTTGACGTTTGCTAAACCAGTCTCTCCTTCTTTGGCAGCCACTGTGATTTCAACTTGAGAAGACTGCAAGTCAGAATCTGAAAGTTCTGCACGTTTCTTTTCTTGTACTTTGTGTTCTTCTTCACTGGCTGTGGCTGCTGGAAGAGGCAATTCCTCTTGAGAATATCCACATTGTTCCCACGAGGCTGGTTGTGGCTCCTTCTTAATCGCAACATCTGGTTGAATTATGTGTGCAGTATCCATCAAGACACTGTGCGGAAAATCTTCTAGAACACCAGGAATTTGAATATTCTTGGTTAGAATAATAGTTTCCAGATGTTCTACTTCTTGATGTGTCGCTTTATTGGTGGTTGACCTTACTAAATCTTTATTCAGTTGCTTGGATATTGTTTCATTTTTGTCAACACGTTTTTCAACAGAGTGTGCGTCCTCCACGCATACCACAATTTTTTGGTCAAATTTTTCATCTGAAGGAACATTTGGAATCACTGTCTCATCAAACGCTATTTCTAGTTGTACCTCTTCTTGTTGATAAATGTCTCCTTCTTGCCCATGTTCTTTACTTTTAATGGTTGCTTCTGACAAGTTCCTTGGGCTCTGAGGAGCAATGAAGTCTGTCTCAGAACTGATGGCTTTAGATTCTTCAATTTCACCTTTTTCATCTTGACGTTCACCTACCATCACATTGAACAGTGTACTGCCGTCTTCCTTGAAAGATTCCCAGTTACTTCGAGGTTCTTGCTGTGTTCCAATTATGCTAACGTCTTCTGGACTGTGGGACTCGATAGTAGCTTTGTCCGGATGAATGACTTGGTGGGTACTGGCAGTCAAACGGACCTTGTGTCCACCTGAGACAGCCTTATTTGCAGTAGCTTCTTCTTTTTCGTTCAACAACAGTGGACGTAAACCGAGAGGTTTACTGAAAAGCACATCTGATGTGCAACCAACTTTGTTGGTGATGTCTTGCGAAATTTCTTCGCAAGTATCCACAAAAATCTGTCTTTGCGTGCCTACGTGATCCGCGAGCATGTTATCGTCTCTCGGCATTAGACTGAAATCAGGCACATGTCGTGCGTACCTCTGTTCAGCACCAATGCTGCCTTGCATCTTTACACGTTTAGTGCCCTGCAGTCTGTCTGCAAGGAATGTGTGTTGCGAAGAGGTCATGAGCTCGGCAAATGTTTGGAATCCCCCTCGTTCACTCACTTGGACCTCTTTAGTGCCTTCAGCGAGATCTTGTTGAAAAAGTGTCGGTAGACCAGCGCTTCTTGTTTCTGCGAGTTTAGCAGCACTCAAAGCCGGTGGTTTCATCAGTGGGTTCTGTCGTGCAGGGGTATATCTGTACAACGGCTCAGTTTCTGTCAAGTAAAAGAAAAGAATTGACGTTTCACTTATACATATCATTATCAGCCATCATCTATCTGCTTGCGTATGAATTCCTTCCCAAGCTGTTACCATGTCTAATAATGCGGAGATGCAACGATCTATCTTGCAGCTACACGTGAGCTGATTTTATAGCTTCCTTCACTGCGGTGGGTGTAATCTGTGGCATTTCCCCTACTTGTATTTCCAAAGGAGGAAATTATCTACGATTTCTTTCTCCATATATTGACCAAAGAGTAACTTTGACCAATACGTGCATTTCAGGCAAGTCTGATAGCATGTACATGCATTGCATATTGCCCAGTATGCACTGTGGTCAATTGTTTGTATAGTTCGGTGCTTGTGCGATAGCGACTCTACGTAATAAAATTGTAAAGGAGCATACACCAACATGTATTTCAACGCCTTTGTCTTTATCAGTGTGTTACCTTTCACGTGGAGATGGCCCGTCTCTGCTTCTGCAAACCGTTGCTCTTCAACGTTCCTATCCAGAAGCATTCTACACAGCATGAGACAAAACAAAAAACAAGGGTTCCCCATATAACCTACACAGGCTGTTGGGGCAAGTGATGTTATCGAGCACCTACTAAGAGTGGGGCAGTGCATGAAGGGGTGGTGTGACCAGTACCATGCTTCGTCGCTTTTGTCTTCCCAATGCTAATGTTTTATACACACTCAAAGAACCAGGTACACATTCAAGGCTGAGTCGACTGAGGGAGCCTGAGACCTGTTCAGATATCAATGGCCACTCATGTTAGCCAAACTCTGATCGCTGGCTTCACAGCTCAGTGTGCTAACAATTATTCCACCACGCCACACAGGAATACAAACACCCAAAATGAGACAGCTGCATTTTTTATAATTGGTGTTTAACCCTTTAATCTGGCAACAAAACTGACACCTTTTTTTACAAGGAGTCATGTTTGCATTGACCACAATGCCTGCGGTCGGAATGCAAACAAAAAACACAACTCTGATAATGTATGCACTGTCCTTGAAATTGATTGGTCCACACCCGAAACAGCTTTTCTTTAGAGCCTAGTCTCACATGGTATTGGTTCAGATGACGCCAAAAGGCACACAACTCAAAGGCAATGCACCATCAGAGTATGAGAGCTCGGGGTAAGCATTTACACCATTATCATATTTTGCTCTGGCAAAGGAGGTTCCAATGGTAGAACTGCATTTTTATTGCCTTCATAAAAGTATATTCCAAGCCCTGGATAGTGCTCAACATGAATTATGTCCCGACTCGAACCCAGACTTTGCCCACCCATGTGGTCACCTGTACGATGTGATCTCCATTCCGAGGTCCCGCGTAATCTCCAAGAGTCGCTGGTGGTCATGGAGGTGGCGCACAATTGCCGCGCGTAGCTGCTCGCGCTCGGTCTGCAGTGTCTCAGTAACGTTCTGAATTAAGTGGTAAGGGAACAAGAGGATTTGGAGAACAGACATATCACCGTGACAGCCACTCTAGATCTGTACCTCAGAGGAATTGTATATAGTAGGAAGATCATTGGAACCTCATTTGCCAGAAGAAAAAATATGATAATTGTTTTTTTACCCTTTTATCTGGCAACAAAACTTACACCTTTTTTACAAGGAGTCATGTTTGCATAGACCACAATACCTGCAGTCGTAATGCAAACAAAAACATAACTCTGATAATGTATGCACTGTCCTTGAAGTTGATTGGTCCAAACCCGAGACAGCTTTCCTTAGAGCCTAGTCTCACATGGGTTGGACCAGATTACGCCAAAAGGTGCCTTTTCAAGGACAGTGCATACATTATCAGTTATGTTTTTGTTTGCATTACGACTGCAGGTATTGTGGTCTCTGCAAACATGACTCCTTGTAAAAAAGGTGTCAGTTTTGTTGCCAGATAAAAGGGTAAAAAGCCAATTATCATAGTAGGAAGATGTGCAGGTCTAAAGTAGTCGGGGAAGACTGAGAGTGTGTTGGAAGCGGGGAGTAAACCCTATTCACATTCGGGTATGGTCAGGTTGGCTAATTTTGTCGACCCCAGAAGGATGATGGGCTGAGTCAACCACCCCCAACCCGGATTTGAACTCGCAACCTTCCGTTTGCGAGCCGCTCACTCTCGTGCTGAGCAACCTGCAAATGTACCCCCTGACACAATAACAGTAGTCCAGGGATCATGGACAATTTCACTTTTAACACGACACCTACAAAGCCTATTTCGTGACTTTTTTTACCGATTAAAGCCAGTAACCGAATCCTTTCTTTTCTATTTTATTCCAGAGAAAAAAAATAAAAATTGTTGCTTCAGTTTCGGCTCAGGAAAATAAACAGTTAACCCCGATTTCCGGTTGCAGTTTTCAGTTTGGGTAACCTCTCTGGTTGCAAGGATGTGGTGATATACGACATGAGCACAGTGGATGTGACCCACAGAAGAGGCACAGGGCAGCAGCTCATGGAGAAAAAAACATTCCAGTAGCCAACCTCATGCAATAATGGGACCTTTTTTCAAGAAGAAGTGTTGGTAGTCTGACCTTGCTTAGCCACAAGCGGCGCTTACCTGCAGTGCGCCAATGTCCTCCATGTGCCGGACGAGCATCTCTCTTGCAGTAGTCTGCAGGTGGCAGTTTAGGTTCCCGTGCTCGTTGACTTCGTGGCTCAGATCCTGGAGACACGAGGCCATCTCCATCCCTTGGTGGCGCAGCACCTCGACCTCCTGGCCTTCAGCCGAGGTCCTTTGGGCCAAGTCAGCCAGCTCGGAGTGGTAGCGCTCCCACGTTTGTTCCACGATGGCCTGGAAGCCCCACGCCTCGGCCTCTATGAGTGCTGCGAGGTGGTCCTCCAAGGCCACGGTGGCCTGACCACCGGCTGCTACGCGATAGAGAAGAGAGGGTAAGGTCCATCATGGTTAAAAGTTAAGATGATGGTGTTTACATGTTGACGGAATTGAGGTGATTGTGTGGCTGAGTTAACATCACAGAGATCCTTGCTTCAAAGACAGGCAGATGGCCATAAATAAATTGGGTTCTCAAGTGCAGTGACTTACTGGAATCAGCTGGATAATGAATTATTTTGCCATCCCATTAAAATTACTGCATCACATTAAATTTGGTTCTACACTGAATTTGGGTAAATTCCAGCTCGATATTGGGTTGATAGTCATGCACCGAATATGAATCGGTGTAGCGTGGTTGTGTTGCTCCCCAAGTGTGTGGACTAGAGGTCATTTGAAGAGATCTCGAAATTAATTCTGTGATATCTGCTTACGTGGGCCAATCCCTGGCACAAACATTAGCAACTGCTCTGCAAAAGTTGCGAATGGCTGCTTGGTTCCATGACACGATATCAAGGGCATAGTCAGGATACAAATCGGGGTGAAACCACAAACTAATTCATGAACAAAACATTGTAGATTTAGTCCAGCTCTTTGTTAACCTTGAGCTAAATGACTAATAATAATAACGTGAACTTGTGTTACCGAGGATAACATTTACACTGAGATAACTTGATTCGCATGTGAGTTTAGTCTGAGGTAACCTCATTCCGAGGTAAATTTTATCCGAGGTAAATTCACTCTGAGGTAAAAAAAAACATGGATGTAAAATTCATTGTGGTAAAGTTATTAAGGTAAATATAATCTGAGGTACATTTACTCTGAACCAAGGCTGTAGCCATGGAGTCAACATTGGGGGGGACCAAATCTTCCAGGTTGTCTGGGGGTCCCAACGAAGAAAAATATCTAAATTTAAAAACTAATTTCCTACCTAAATTATTTTAAAAATCACTAACACATGGAATGGAATGGTTTTATTTACTTTTTACAATAATGTCTAATAGTTTATTGTATTGCATTGCTCTGTTTTTACTTTTTTAACATTTCTTGATTCATTATATGTAATGGCGGAGATTAGGGATTAATAAAGTACAACCATAACCACAACCGTATAAACAGAAATCTGTGCATTCATTTATATGAAGACAAGTCCAGATATTGTGGCAAAGGTTTAGCAAATTGCTTTTATTTACATAGCATAGCAATTATTTTGTTTTATAGCAATATATTGGTGGGGATATTTTCAGCATATTTGAATATATATTCTAATTACGGCCTTGCTAAGAAAGTCGGGCGAGCTATTTCTAAGCCGAGTGGAAATATCTCACCACGCGTTCGCAGATCGCGCTCGTCCGTTGCCAGGCAACTCCCGCCACGGCCCCCCCTACCCCCAGTGATGTCAGCGCCGGTGCACGCGTGGCCCACCCCCCCCAACCACACCCCCCACCCCCAGCCCCGCCCCCCCAGCCCCACCCCTTCACAGAAATCATCAGGCTGGGTGGGGAGTCTCCTTTTAATTAATGGCCTGGGACCAATAGCCATTGCTGCTGGCCACAATGAGTTTAAAACCACGGAATTAATTAATTAATTGGACGACAAATTGTCTCTCGCTCCCACTTCCACACACCGGTTATCGGGACAGATGAAGATGTGAAGGGGGAGAAAAAAAATCGCAGAACCGTTACGGTAAAGGTCTTAAGAGGGGCAGTTCTGACATAGTATGAACTTTAACACGTAAGGCCTTTGTGACCGAGGTTTTTAAATCCTTTATATTAAGTTTGCTTGCTTGCTTGCGTGCTTGCGTGCTTGCTTGCTTGCTTACGACCGTGCAAACCTTTTGGTCGTTTTTTAACCCACTTCCCGTGATCCAATCGAGCTGACATTTTGCACACAGACTCGTTGTGCGAGACAATTAATGTTCGTGAAAATTTTTTCCAAAATTTTACACTGTTTAGGGAAAACAAATTAAATATTTAATTACCAATTGTTTAATACTGCAGACAATCATCTGACCCATAGGTGGCAGCCATCTCAAGCCAGAGGACGAGAGGACTCTAGCCGCCACGCATATAAAGGATTTAGAGTGAATAACTTTGTTTTTACGGGTTATACTTATTTTTACTCTCCAACGCACAACCGGTGTGCTGAACTAATAACGAATTGCCATGTTTTGTTTAGGTGACAAACGTTAGTAATTGGCCGTGTCGGGTGGTGGCGGGTTTAACGACACATTTACATTTGCCGCGATCTGACCCATTATGGATATAGCATGCGCTGGGTGGAGCTTTAGAGAACCCCTCTGGAGGGTATTTGGCCTACTTTTCCAAGCTGGCCAGAACCCACAATTCAAGGCCGTAATTATAATAATTATAATATATATTGAGGGGAAACACATCCCCCCCTAAAATTCAAATATACTCAAAATGTCCCCCCCAATATATTGTTATAATTGCTATGCTATGTAAATAAAAATTACAATTTGTTAAACCTTGGCCACAAAATCTGGACTTGTCTTCATATAAATCAATGCATAGATTTATGTTAATATGATTGTGGTTATGGTTGTACTTTATTAATCCCTAATGTCTGCCATTACATACAATGAAACAAGAAATGTCAATAAAAAGTAAAAACAGAACAATGTAATACAATACACTATTAGCCATTATCGTAAAAAATAAATATAAAGTCCATCCCATGTGTTAGTGAATTTGTTTATATTTTAGGCAGGAAATTAGTTTTCAAATTTAGATATTTTTCTGCATTGGGACCCCCAGACACCCTGGAAAATTTGGTCCCCCCCAATATTGACTCCATGGCTACGGCCTTGCCACAATTTACTTCCACCACACGCAACTCGCTGATCCACTGACTTCTCTATGCGGATGTGTCAGTGTGTGTAAGACTCTACGTGGTTCTGTTTGTATATGTCATTTGGAAGAAGTAGCGTCGTGGTCAGCGCACTGCGCTTCCGACTTGGTATTCTGAGTTAGATTCCGGTCACGGCTAACATCAGTTGGGCGATTATGATCAGGTCATATCATGGTCTTAGCTTCTCCTAGATAAGATCAGCATTAAATGAATAATTTGGTTCCGAAGGCGGATTCTGGAATCTTCCTGGGTAGGGGAGGGGGGGGATCGCCCCACCTCCCCTGCACCCCACCACTGATTGGTGCGGTGCGTCAAACTTCAGTGCAAGGGAAACAAAGGCGGCCAAGAATGGTGTTGGTTACCGTGCCCCTCACTCCCTCGTGTGCCGTGGCAGCCTTAATAGGTGCTCGCTAACAGCAGCCTGTCCTACCTGGCAGTGTAGGCTCCACGGGGGGGGGGATACCAATCTACAATCACGGAACCAGGCATGTTACGCTAATGCTTCCACGAGCTATTTGGATTCGATATAATTGCACGTGATTAGATTTAACATGGCATCGCTGACGGCCTTGTCTTGCACGAGTAATTTCGTTACCCCGACTCTGGTAACGGAATTGCAGAAACAATCTCGCCAGTGGGGTGGGAATTAAACACGGAGGGGAAGGTGTTCTATTTTGTCACGCAAGTACATTTCCTGCGAAGAATTGGTTCCGATTTGTAAAGCTGGAGTTACGATACAGAGGTAACAGCGGAGCCCTGCGATTGCTGACTCTGAGCAAGGACTAACTAAATTTGATAGCAACTGCCACGCCAGGAGATCGAACCGGCGACCATCTCTGGATTTCAAGTCCAGCATGTGGCTAACTCTTGGGCCACGGTGGCAGGACGCGTTATGATATCGAGATCTGCATACCATTACCCCAACCGTCTGGCACAGACTCCATCTGTGCCAGACGCTCTCTCATTACCCCATCAAGAGGTGGTGATGGCTTGGAGGAGTCCTTCATCCAGCAGTGGATTGATCATTGTAATTGATGATGAGCTCTATCGCGTGTTATGATTCCCGTCTCTCTCCCCAAGGGCCACCGGTAATGAGCTACCGATCATTAACCCTATTGCCATGCTCCCATGGTTGCAATCATTTGCGTGATGTATGCTCTGATTTCTGTGTTATTCTATCTTTTGTTTGGTAACTCCAATCCCTTATTTTCATGTCAATATAATTAACAGGACCCTGCGGGGTGGGCTGGTAGGAATAATACTTAGTACCGGCACAGGGATATCGACCGGGTATAGAGGAGTTAAAGAAAACATTCTAGACTTGAAGCTTTCGTGACTGCAAGGAATCATATTCTTAGGTGTTTTCGGTAAAGTCACGTAGGTAAAACATCAAAATTAATAAAAATAATAAAATAAAATAATCATTGCCTCACTTGATGCAGCTAATCTGGCTGTGACTGTCCCACCTGATGACGGAGACTTGTGTTGCCTCCGAAACGTCGTGATCTTTATTTTATTTTATTATTTTTATTAATTTTGATGTTTTACCTACGTGACTTTACCGAAAACACCTAAGAATATAAAAAGAAAACATTATTTGCGTGATGTATGCTCTGATTTCTGTGTTATCCTATCTTTTGTTTGGCAACTCCAATCCCTTATTTTCATGTCAATATAATCATGCGCCACCACCATCATCACCGTCGCGTGTCTCACCTCCGCGCGCGCGCTCCCATTGCGCGCGCTCCCGCCGCGCGCTCTCGAGCCGCTCGCGCGCCGCGGCCACCTCGACCTCCCGGCGCGCGCGCGCCTCGTCCAACTCCCGCCAGAGGGCGCGCGCCCTCGCCTCGAGGCGCGCGCGCTCCGCCGCCTCGAGCCGCCGCGCGTGACCCCTCTCGCGCCCCGCGCGCTCCGCCAGCTCGCGCGCGCGACGCCGCTCCCGCTGCGCGCGCTCGTAATCGGCGCGCGCGCGCTCGATCTCCAGGCGCGCGCGCTCCGCGTCGACGCGCGCGCGCGCCGCCCCGCGTCGGAGGACGCGCGCCTCCTCGCGCAGGGCGCGCGCCTCCACCTGGGCCGCGACGCGGAGCTCCGCGTCGGCGCGCCGCGACGTCCCTAGCGCGGAGCTCCGTCGTAGGGACGCTGCCTCGGCGGTGAGGGCCGCGTTGAGCTCCTCGAGTTCGCGAACGCGGGACGCCAACGCCGCGCACTCCTGGAGCGAGCGCGGCCGGTCGGGCCCTTCCACGTTTCCGTGCCGGGGCCAGGTCGACCGATGCGTGTTGGCGTGGGAAGCACGACGCATATTTGTTCGATATGGAAGAAGTACGGACGATTTAATATTTAACTTTTTTTTTTTTTTAAATTGTCGTAACCAGATGTGCGGAGAAGATGCGCTCAGAACCTTCCCACCACCCACCCCACACCAAGTAACTAAAAGCGAGAGAGAGGTTAAAGGCGCTCGAAAGCTCTGCTCGGGAGTTGGCACACAAAGCTACCGCGCTATGAGCCCCACAGCCCAAATGACATCAGCACGGCTGCGTGTCGACTGCCCCTTCTTATATTCAAGGACACACGCCCAGCCACCACACACCCCTACCCCCTCCTCCTCCTCCGCACCGTGTATACTATGTCCTGTCAGCGACACATCACGAACACTCGAGGCTTCGAATAGGGGTACAGAACAGGGGCAACGGAACAGGGGTAGAGGGATGTGGGAAGTCACCGAGACGAGGGAAAGAGCGAGTTTATGGTTTAAGTGAACAATCAACACAGACACGTGGACGCGAACGCACACGTGGACACACGGAGACCGATATACGTATGTTGCACACGTATGAACAAACGTAGATATATATATACAGACAAACACAGACAAATATCCCCCATATAGCCTTAACAGACTGTTGAGGCAAGTGCTGTTAGCGAGCATCGATGAAGGCCGGTACGGCACACGAGGAAGTGGGTGGCCAACACCACGCTCGGCCGCCGTTGTCTCCCTGGCGTTTCTACACATCGCACCAGGTACTCATTTGAGGATGAGTCGACCTAGGGGAGTTCCAGAATCGGTTCAGATACTCGTCACTGATGTTGGCCGTGAGCCGGTTCGTAGCCCTGCGCACTAACAGCTGCGCCACCGCCCCTCACACACACATACAGCCTCATGACCTCCCACATAGCAGTGGTTGCGTTTCCAATTCATAATGAAATACAATTAACCGCTACTCCGAACTGAAATTCAATTGACGGGTGCATGCAGATCTTCGCGTTGGTTATCGATTCATCATCAGCCACGGCCTCTCCGCAGCTAGATGAAGGTCTCCGAAAGCCGTCGCATGCGATTGGCGCCCAATCATCCGTCTAGCTTCTTCACACGAGTTGAATTCCCCGAGCTGAATTCACATTATCAATCTCCTCTTCTCGGGCGTGGTTAATTTAAAGTTTTCCCAAATAAAATCTGCCATTGTTCGGAGATTCACACACACACAGGCAGCCATTGGAACGAGATCGCTTTGCCTCGCGCTGATGAGCGGAGGAGATCATCCCACGTGCGTCTCTCTATTGGGGTGCACTTTTCCTTTTGCGGCACGCGGGCGCGTTAGGGTGCCCTATGTAAAAGTGCACCCGGGGTGAACTCTCGAAGTCGCGTCTCGCATAATCCACGTCGGTCGCGATGCGGAGTGAGAGACTCTTTGTGATAGAGGTCCTTTCTTGCTTGCCCCTTGTTCCATTCCAACATCATCACCATCACCAGAATCATCATCAGCAGCAGCATTACTCTTTGGTTATTTCGGTAAAGTGACGTAGAAAGAAAATACATTAAATAATAGAGTACGACGTTTCGATTGCAACACAGGCAACCGTCATCAGGTAGAACTAAATTTGAGAGCGAGACAAAACACAGACACAGACAGACACACAGACAGACACACAAGCAGAGAGAGACAACACAGAGACACACAGAGAGAGACACAAGCAGAGAAACACACAACATAGTGTGTCTGTGTGCATCCGTGTCTGTGTTTTGTCTCTCTCTCAAATTTAGTTCTACCTGATGATGGTTGCTTGTGTTGCAATCGAAACGTCGTACTCTATTATTTAATTTACTTTCTTTCTACGTGACTTTAACTGAAAGAATAATTCCTGCAGTCACGAAAGCTTCAAATCAAGCAGCAGCATTATCATCAGCACCACCGGTACCACCAGCAAAAGCACCACCATCAATTATTATAAGTGCCACCAACAGCATCACCATCAGCAGCAGAAACCTCACTACCAACAGCAGCAGAAACATTAGCATCATCACTGCTTTCAAAAATTAACCATCATCATCAGCAGCAGCACCATTCGCGTCATAATCGCAGCCATCATCATTACTAACACTTTCATCGACACCAACGCTGCCAATCCCATCATCATCATCACCAAAACATCAGCACCACCATGAAAACCACCATCACTAGAGCACCACTGTCAATATCGTCATTAGCACCACCAGGCACCCCCTCCTTCTCATCCCACGGCAACCGTGACATGGAGCATTCACACTCGCCTCTCCATCCCATTCATTCATTCAGTCGCTCGCCTCATTCATTCATTCAATCCCATTCATTCATTGCGTGCACTGAATAACAAATCCGTGTGAATTGGTGGTGCGAGCGGTAGGGGTTGTGCGAGTGGTGGTGATTGTGGTTGGAGCGATAAGGGGTCGTGTGAGTGGGGGTGGTTCTGGTGGTGGTTGTGGTAGTGGTGAAAGCGCTCAGGTTCGTTTGAGTGGTGGTGGTGGTAATGGTTGTGGTGGTGGTTGTGATAGTGGTGGGAGCGGTAGGGGTCGTGCGAGTGGTGGTGGTTGTGGTTGGAGCGATAAGGGGTCGTGTGAGTGGGGGTGGTTCTGGTGGTGGTTGTGGTAGTGGTGAAAGCGCTCAGGTTCGTTTGAGTGGTGGTGGTGGTAATGGTTGTGGTGGTGGTTGTGGTAGTGGTGGGAGCGGTAGGGGTCGTGCGAGTGGTGGTGATTGTGGTTGGAGCGATAAGGGGTCGTGTGAGTGGGGGTGGTTCTGGTGGTGGTTGTGGTAGTGGTGAAAGCGGTAAGGTTCGTTTGAGTGCTGGTGGTGGTAGTGGTTGTGGTGGTGGTTGTGGTAGTGGTGGGAGCGGTAGGGGTCGTGCGAGTGGTGGTGATTGTGGTTGGAGCGATAAGGGGTCGTGTGAGTGGGGGTGGTTCTGGTGGTGGTTGTGGTAGTGGTGAAAGCGGTAAGGTTCGTTTGAGTGCTGGTGGTGGTAATGGTTGTGGTGGTGGTTGTGGTAGTGGTGGGAGCGGTAGGGGTCGTGTGCGGCTGTGTTTAATCAAACACAGAGATGACGGTGATTGGTTCGCAGTTAGAGATGACGTCAACCCTTTAAGTGGAACCGGAGTCGCCAGTGAAAAAGGGGCGTTTAGATGGCCCTACAGGGGGAACGGTGGCGCAATGGTTAAGGTTCTGGGCCCCCCCCCCCCCCAGGTCGATTCAGCGTTAAATTAGTTCCTGGTGCGATGTACGCTAACCATGGCACCACCGTTCCACTCCAAACAACAAAAAGCTGAACGCGTTCGTCAATAACATAGTGGCCTTATAATGAAATACGCATAATAGGCGACGTTTCGGGCAATGTACCTTCGATAGAAAGTCTTGATTACTGAAGCAGAGAGTGCGTGGAGGGGAGTAGAGTGAGATGAGAGGAGAGAGGCAGGAGAGTGCGTGGAGGGGGTAGAGTGAGATGAGAGGAGAGAGGCAGGAGAGTGCGTGGAGGGGAGTAGAGTGAGATGGGAGAGGCAGGAGAGTGCGTGGAGGGGGTAGAGTGAGATGAGAGGGGAGAGGCAGGAGAGTGCGTGGAGGGGGTAGAGTGAGATGAGAGGAGAGAGGCAGGAGAGTGCGTGGAGGGGAGTAGAGTGAGATGAGAGGGGAGAGGCAGGAGAGTGCGCGGAGGGGAGTAGGCTGAGATGAGAGGAGTGAGGCAGGAGAGTGCGTGGAGGGGAGTAGAGTGAGATGAGAGGGGAGAGGCAGGAGAGTGCGTGGAGGGGAGTAGGCTGAGATGAGAGGAGTGAGGCAGGAGAGTGCGTGGAGGGGATAGAGTGAGATGAGAGGGGAGAGGTAGGAGAGTACGTGGATGTGGAGTAGAGTGAGATGAGAGGGGAGAGGCAGGAGAGTGCGTGGAGGGGAGTAGAGTGATATGGGAGAGGCAGGAGAGTGCGTGGAGGGGAATAGAGTGAGATGAGAGGGGAGAGGCAGCAGAGTGTGTGGAGGGGAGTAGAGTGAGATGAGAGGGGAGAGGCAGGAGAGTGTGTGATGGGGAGTAGAGTGAGATGAGAGGGGAGAGGCAGGAGAGTGCGTGGAGGGGAGTAGAGTGAGATGAGAGGAGAGAGGCAGGAGAGTGCGTGGAGGGGAGTAGAGTGAGATGAGAGGAGAGAGGCAGGAGAGTGCGTGGAGGGGAGTAGAGTGAGATGAGAGGTAGGAGAGTGCGTGGAGGGGAGTAGAGTGAGATGAGATGGGAGAGGCAGGAGAGTGCGTGGAGGAGAGTAGAGTGAGATGAGAGGGGAGAGGTAGGAGAGTGCGTGGAGGGGAGTAGAGTGAGATGAGAGGGGAGAGGTAGGAGAGTGCGTGGAGGGGAGTAGAGTGAGATGGGAGAGGCAGGAGAGTGCGTGGAGGGGAGTGGAGTGAGTTGAGAGGGGAGAGGCAGGAGAGTGCGCGGAGGGGAGTAGAGTGAGATGGGAGAGGCAGGAGAGTGCGTGGAGGGGGTAGAGTGAGATGAGAGGGGAGAGGCAGGAGAGTGCGTGGAGGGGGTAGAGTGAGATGAGAGGAGAGAGGCAGGAGAGTGCGTGGAGGGGAGTAAAGTGAGATGAGAGGGGAGAGGCAGGAGAGTGCGCGGAGGGGAGTAGGCTGAGATGAGAGGAGTGAGGCAGGAGAGTGCGTGGAGGGGAATAGAGTGAGATGAGAGGGGAGAGGCAGGAGAGTGCGTGGAGGGGAGTAGGCTGAGATGAGAGGAGTGAGGCAGGAGAGTGCGTGGAGGGGGTAGAGTGAGATGAGAGGGGAGAGGTAGGAGAGTACGTGGATGTGGAGTAGAGTGAGATGAGAGGGGAGAGGCAGGAGAGTGCGCGGAGGGGAGTAGAGTGAGATGGGAGAGGCAGGAGAGTGCGTGGAGGGGAGTAGAGTGAGATGAGAGGGGAGAGGCAGGAGAGTGCGCGGAGGGGAGTAGAGTGAGATGAGAGGGGAGAGGCAGGAGAGTGCGTGGATGTGGAGTAGAGTGAGATGAGAGGGGAGAGGTAGGAGAGTGCGCGGAGAGGAGTAGGCTGAGATGAGAGGGGAGAGGCAGCAGAGTGTGTGGAGGGGAGTAGAGTGAGATGAGAGGCGAGGTGGAGGAGAGGTAAGATAATGCGTGGAGGGGAGTCGAGGGAGCGGAGATGGGAGGGAGAGGTATCAGTACGTACGGCTATAAATATACACTCGCCCACGGTGTGCGCGCAGAAGTATTATCCTCGGGGCAATCACGCTCGGCTCGCCTGCTTCACACTCATCACGCGCGGATTAAGTCCACGCGGAGTCAGTCGCAATCGAAAGACACACTGAGGACAACATTCCTCCAGGGGACACCTAAGTGAATGGCTTTCTCTCTATCCAAACCCTCACACCCCCCCACCTCCCCCGAGTCAACTCTCGCTCATCGGTGGCAGTGAATTAGTTCAGGGATTCTAGATTTGAAGCTTTCGTGACTGCAAGGATTCATATTCTTAGGTTTTGTCGGTAAAGTCACGTAGGTAAAACATTCAAATTAATAAAAGTAAAATAAAATAAAAGTCACGACGTTTCGGAGGCAACATAAGCTTCAGGTGGAACCGTCACAGCCACGACAGCTGTATCCACCTGAAGACGGAAGCTTGTGTTGCCTCCGAAACGTCGTGATTTTTATTTTATTTTACTTTTATTAATTGTAATATTTTACCTACGTGACTTTACCGAAACAACCTAAGAATATGAGTTCAGGGAGTTCGTGGTGTCCGGCGTTGCGCGAGAGCGAACGGTGAATCAATCGGTGATACGTCGTGATCGTGAGGATAATTTAAACGTATATTTATATATCGCCCCCTTTTTTTCTTTTACAGCGATTATTAAAAAAATGGTTTTTTTTTTTTATAATCGCTGTGGTTGAGATAATAGAGAGTGGAGTTGTTATTAAAAGTGGTGTAGTTCTAGTGACAGGAGAACAGGTGGGAGTGGTTAAGGTGGGGTAGGGGGTAGAGATAGGAGTGGTGATAGGGGTAGTAATAGGGGTAGGAGTAGAGATAGGGGGAGTAATAGGGGTATATGGGCAGTGATATAGGTTGTGATAGGGGTAGAGATTGGGGTTGGGGTAGAGATAGGGGTAGTGATAGGGGTTGATGTAGGGGTAGATAGGAGTGGTGATAGGGGTAGGGATAGGGGTTGGGGTAGGGGTAGAGATAGGGGTAGTGATAGAGGTTGGGGTAGTGATTGGGGTTGGGGTAGTGATAGGGGTTGGGGTAGAGATAGGGGTAGTGATAGGGGTTGGGGTAGTGATTGGGATTGGGGTAGAGATAGGGGTAGTGATAGAGGTTGGGGTAGTGATTGGGATTGGGGTAGAGATAGGGGTAGTGATAGGGGTTGGGGTAGAGATAGGAGTAGTGTAAAGGGCTGGGGTAGGGGTAGTGATAGGGTTTGGGGTAAGAGTAGTGATATGGGTTGGGGTAGGGGTTAGTGATTGGGATTGGGGTAGGGCTTGGGGTAGAGATAGGAGTAGTGATAGGGGCTGGGGTAGGGGTCGTGATAGGGGTTGGGGTAGTAATATTGGTTGGGGTAGGGGTTAGTCATAGGGGCTGGGGTAGAGATAGGAGTAGTGATAGGGGCTGGGGTAGAGATAGGAGTAGTGATATGGGTTGGGGTAGTGATATGGGTTGGGGTAGGGGTTAGTGATAGGGGTTGGGGTAGGGGTTGGGGTAGGCCTGATCATAGCTGGGGACCGATGGCAGGGAGTAGCACTAGGATGGAGGAAGGGGGGGGGGGGCCCTAAATATTTTCCGGGAGCTCAGCCCCGATCAGCTCCAGGGCGCAAAGCAGAGGTCGCAATCGGGTATCCGCTACCCGTACCCTACCCGATACCCGGCTACCCGTACCCGGCCGGGTACGGGTACCCGTTTGCGACCCTGGTGCGGCCGGGTACGGGTACGGGTAGGCCGTGAGTCACTGGTGAGTCACCGTTTGTCACTCATTTCGGGTAGGGTACGGGTAGGGAACGGCTACCCGTACCCGGCCGGGTACAGGTACGGGTAACCATTTGCGACCCTGGTGTGGCCGGGTACGGGTACGGGTAAGGAATCAAAACCCGTTTGCGACCCTTGGCGCAAAGCCCGACGAAGTAACGAGCCCATCGTGAAACGTGAGCGTGTCCCGCGCTCACGTGGCGCCTCCTGTGCGTGGGCAACAAGATCCCGTGTGAATCGGGTTCAGGCGCGGCCCTGCAGTTGCCCCTGCTGGTAGAAGGGGGCAACAACGGGGAGCTCTCTCGCGCGGCCACCACTTCGAGGGTACATCGGTCACAATCTCTTCTCTTCCACGCTGCAAGCTCAGGCGTCTTGAGAGATGCGGGATTACCCACGTTTTACCCCACCACACGCGGATCTGCCCAATCGAACCCATTTTTAAATCCTTTATATTATGTTCGCTTGCTTGCGTGCTTGCTTGCTTGCGTGCTTGCTTGCTTGCTTACGACCATACAAATCTTTCGGTCGTTTTTTAACCCACTTCCCGTGATCCAATCGAGCTGACATTTTGCACACAGACTCGTTGTGCGAGACAATTAATGTTCTTGAAAAAAATGTTCAAAAATTTTACACTGTTTAGGGAAAACAAATTAAATATTTAATTACCAATTGCTTAATACTGGCAGACAATCATCTGACTCATAGGTGGCAGCCATCTCAAGCCAGAGGACGAGAGGACTCTAGCCGCCATGCATATAAAGGATTTATAGTGAAAAACTTTGTTTTTACAGGTAAATTTTTTCATGTTAGGTGGACGGATGCGGTGGCGGGCGAGGGGTGGGGTTAAGAAATGTGTCCCATTGTGTTCAACTGCCGCGCCGGGAGATGGAATCGCAACGGCAACCTCTGATGAGTGCTGCTACTCACCGTTACATTTGCTGTGGCAGCAGGATCTGGTTGTAGGTGCATTGCTCTCCAATGCTTTACTTTTAAACAGCCTTATTATTAATTTTGTGACGACTGATTTTGACTTGAAACTTTCGTGACCGCAGGAATTCATATTCTTTGGTTCTTTCGGTAAAGTCTCGTAGATAGAAAAGAAAAGAAAAAAATAAGAAAAAAGAAAAATATAAAAAAAACTCACGACGTTTCGATAGCAACACAAGCGGCCGTCTCTCTGCCTGATGACGAACATTTTTGTTGCGATCGAAACGTCGTGAGTTTTTTTTATCAACGTGATTTTACCGAAAGAACCAAAGAATTTGTGACTGATATTTGGCTTGAGATTCATTTCATTTAGTGTGTGCGTCTGTGTGTTCGCGAACAGCACTTGCTCCTCCAGTCTGTTAAGGCTATACAGGAGATCTTTGTCTTTGTGTGGCAATATCTGCGTGGATATATGCGTGAATCTGTGTGTGTGTATCTCTATATATGTGTATATGTGTGTACTCAAATAAGTACCTGGTGCGGTGTGTAAACATCGCATCAGGTAGGTGCCACTCGCGAACAGCACTTGCCGCAAAGTCTGTTAAGACTACATGGGGGATCTTTCTCTTTGGTGTATACGTGTGTCAATATCAATTCTATGTATATGTATGCGTCTCTTTGTGTCAGTGTATGTGTGTCTCTGCGTGTCTCTGTGTATCTGTGAAAACTAGGCAGGACCCTTCAGAAAAAGAGTCATCAAACTAATTTAGCGAAGCTTTCCTGACTAAACAAGCGTCATAACAACAACATTCAATCTGCGTGTGTGACTCTTACACGTATGTGTATCTCTCTCTGTGTTTCTGTGTCTATGGATATATGTGTGTCTCCGTCTGTGTGTCTCTCTCTGTGTTTCTGTGTGTCTATGTATACATGTGTGTCTCCGTCTGTGTATCTCTCTCTGTGTTTCTGTGTGTCTATGTATACATGTGTGTCTCCGTCTGTGTATCTCTCTCTGTGTTTCTGTGTGTCTATGGATATATGTGTGTCTCCGTGTGTGTATCTCTCTGTGTTTCTGTGTGTCTATGTATACATGTGTGTCTCCGTGTGTGTGTGTGTGTCCCTCTCTGTATCTCTGTACATATATTGTTAGACACGAAGAAAGGTCAGCTCCGGCGCCTGTAACTCTGCAGGGAGGCAGGGGGAGGGGGGTAGAGAGGAGGAAGGGATATGAGGGAGGGGAGGGATGGAGAGGAGAGAGTGGATGGGGAGGAGGCAGCGGCCACAGCAAAATCGGTTGGCTCGGCTAGCAGGGAGGCTGAAGGCGAGGCGCGTAACGATTCATCGATTAAATATGACAGCCAACTCAATAAGCTAAGAAAAGGTGTGCCCGGTTCGTATACTTGGATGAGAGACTGCCTGGGAATGGCGGGTGTTGTAGGGTTAGGGTTGCGAGATAGCGGTACAACAGTGGATTATTGCATCCATCGGTGTAGATCTCGGAGTGTCCATCCCCTTGTAAGCGCGGAGGGTTTTCTCTGGATTCCTCCACACGAGTGGAGTTCATGGCCAAACATCCCAATGTAGCAGCATCCTCTTGCAAAGGAGTCACTGATCTGTGGGTTTACTCTCCAACACACAACCGATGTGCTGAACTAAGAACGCATTTACACTAAGCATAGTGTAAATGCTTACCCCGAGCTCTCAATACTCTGATATCGCACTGTGTTTGAGATGTACGCCTTCTGGTGTCATCTGATCCAACACCAATGGGGACTAGGCTCTAAAGAAAGCCGTCTCGGGTGTGGACCAATCAACTTCAAGGACAGTGCATATTATTATCATTATCAGAGTTGCTTCTTTTTGTTTGCTTTTTTGACTACTTGTGTTGTGGTTATTGCAAACATGATGCCTTGAATAAAGGTGTCAGTTTTGTACCAGTTAAAAGGGTAAAAACCTACTACTAGGAACGCATTAGGCACGTTTTGTTTACGCGAAACCCCTTAGTAATTGGCTGTGTCAGGTGGTGGCGGGTATAACGACACATTTATATGTATGCGACCTGATGCCCCAAAAACTCTGTTATCGATAATATTGGTCGCGAAAGCCGACGTGTTAAACTGAGTCTTGAGACTCAGTGAGGCTTCATAAATAAAGAAGTATTATTATAATACTTGTGATTTTCTTACAATCGCCGGTAACTCATCATAATAATTTTTACCCATTAATTCTAACGCTAGTAAAAAATAAAAAACAGCACTATCATTTACAGCCATTGCTTTGGCAATTCACACACGTCCGTTACTGGTCGCCGGAGGTTGTTTGACCATACTTCACCACGCTGGCACAGTGTGGAGTTGATGCAGCGGACGTCCAAATGTCGCACTGCGTGAAGAAGGGGGAGAGGGCGGGAGCTGAAGGTGGGTGTGTGTGATGGGCGCGTCTTTTCGCCGTGTCCCGTAAACACAATATCTTGTTGCTATATGAATGCCAGTACACCATCTCCCTCTCGCTGCATCGCTCATCTCTTGTGTGGTTTGCCGCCCCCCCCCCCATCCCTTCCTAGCTACTTTCTCGCACCCCTCCTCTGACCTCCCACGTGCGCGCGCTCAAGTTTCTCAGCCAAAGGGACGCCTCAAATGCCACTCACAAAGATCCCCCGTATAGCCTTAACAGACTGTCGGGGCGAGTGCTGTTATCGAGTAGCAGCAGCAGCTATGAAGACCGACACGGCACACGAGGGGGGGGGGGTGGTGGCCAGCACCACGCCCGGCCGCCTTTGTCTCCCCCAGTGGCGATATTTACACATTTACACCAGGTACTCATTTGAGACTGAGTCGACCCTAGGGGAGGCCCGGGATCGATTCAGATAGTCGTCAATGGTGTTCGTGTTGGCCGGAACGGAAATAAAACGGGGGTCGCCGAATTCGCTGTGCCACCGCTCCCCACATACACAAAGATTCCCCGTGTAGCCTTAACAGACTGTCGGGGCGAGTGCTGTTATCGAGTAGCAGCAGCTATGAAGACCGGCACGGCACACGAGGGGGGTGGCCAGCACCACGCCTGGCCGCCTTTGTCTCCCCCAGTGGCGATATTTACACATTTACATCAGGTACTCATTTGAGGCTGAGTCGACCCTAGGGGAGGCCCGGGATCGATTCAGATAGTCGTCAATGGTGTTCGTGTTGGCCGTAACGAAAATCAAACAGGGGCCGCCGAATTCGCTGTGCCACCGCTCCTCACATACACAAAGATCCCCCGTATAGCCTTAACAGACTGTTGGGGCAAGTGCTGTTAGCGAGCACCTATGAAGGCCGGCACGGCACACGAGAGGGTAGGTGGCCAATACAACGCCCGGTCACCTTTGTCTCCCCAGTAGTAATGTTTACACGTCGTACCAGGCACTCATTTGAGGCGGAGTCGACCTAGGGGAGGACCACATACACACGCATACACACCAACACATACGTATGCACATGTATACAGCATATGCATATATAGGTCCAAACAAGAAAGTGTTTTTTTTATAAGTGCGGACTGCCTGCTATGGGACACGTGGTTCATAAACACGTGTGCCTGTTCGTGAGTTTGTGCATGTCTATATTTGTGTATGCATATGGGGAGTGGTGGCGCAGTGGCTAACGCAACTGCGCTCCAAACCCGGCCACCCAAGTTCGATTCCGACTCACGACCAATACCAGTGGCGAACATTTGAACAGTGGTGACCTAGACCTCCCCTAGGTCAACTCAGCCTAAAACGAGCACCTGCTCCGGTGTTTCTAAAACATTACAACTGGGGAGTCAAACGCGGCCGGGCCTTCAAATAGGTGCTCGCTAACCGCACTTGCCCCAAAGAGAGTCTGTTCAATTCCGCACTGGGGATCTTTGTCTTTGTGTACTCGCTAACAGCACTTGCCACCGCAGTGGGGGTCGTTGTGTGTGTATGTGTGATGAAGACAAAAAGTTCGCTGTATCGCCTGACCAGACTTTTGGGGCAAGTGCTGTGAGCGAGCACCACGTGCAACTGGCACACGATCGGGTGGGTGGCCAGCACCACACCCAAGGCGCCTTTGTCTCCCTCGTTGCGATGTTTACACACCGCACGCACCAGGCGCTCATTTGAGGCTGAGTCGACCCTAGTGGAGGCCCAGGACCTTGTTGTTCTGATAATCGTCACCGGTGTTAGCCGTGAGCGGGAGTTGCCCTCGGGTCGCTGGGTTTGCAGCGTTCTAAACCACTGAACCACCGCAACCGATACCCAGGTTTCCACGAGGTGTTACGAACGGCCATTGCCCCAACAATTTGTTAAGACTATACGGGGGGTCTGTGTGTGATGTAGGAAATTAGAACACTGCTTATAGGAATGTATATGAGCTAATATAGTGGGGGGGGGGGGGGTGCAGCCCTGAAGCTTCTCCATAAGGCAGCTGCTTTGCGGAGAAGGGGGGGTATCAACTCTGTGCACCGTTGGGAGGGGTGATGCGATGGGAATGACATGTTTTACAATGTTTTTGTTTGTTCCTGATGAGCAGTTCATATTTATTTTTTAATTGGCATATGAACAGGTGGTGACACTATTTCTAGATGCAGAGTGAACGTGTTTTATTTTTAAATATAAATAGAGGAAATAAATATTGGGGGAAATATTTAGGAATTCTCGTGGGGCCCAATTTATAGTGTGGGATGCAGTTCACTCTGACTCTCTCGCCTCTCCACTCTGTCTTAATGGCCTTTCCACTCTGTCTCACTGGACTCTCCATTCTGTCTCTCTCGCCTCTCGGCTCTGTCTCTCTCCACTCTGTTTCTCTGTCTCTCTCCACTCTGTCTCTCTCGCCTCTACACTCTGTCTCAATGACCTCTCCATTCTGTCTCAATGGACTCTCCACTCTGTCTCAATGGACTCTCCACTCTGTCTGAATGGCCTCTCCACTATGTCTCTCTCGCCTCTCCACTCTGTCTCTCTCGCCTCTCCACTCTGTCTCAATGGCCTTTCCACTCTGTCTCACTGGACTCTCCATTCTGTCTCTCTCGCCTCTCGGCTCTGTCTCTCTCCACTCTGTTTCTCTGTCTCTCTCCACTCTGTCTCTCTCGCCTCTACACTCTGTCTCAATGACCTCTCCACTCTGTCTCAATGGACTCTCCACTCTGTCAGAATGGCCTCTCCACTATGTCTCTCTGTATGCGGACGTTCAGAATAAACACCGTATTCCAGGTAAAACCCTCATTCGAGACCCAAACATCGCACCCCCTGGCTGTGACATTCCTGCTTCTACTCGAAGACACTGGGCCTGGAACCATCAAACGCGTCTAAAGATCATCACCAGGCCGATGCGCGCATTTCCTTCGTGAACGGAACATTTAAGAAACAAGCCCCGATGCTGCGACCCAAATTATGGACCATGTAGTAAACACATCGATACTCATAGAGATAAATAGAGACTCATAGAGATGCATGGAGATACATAGAGATCCAGATAGCTGCATGGGCGAGGCGTGAAAGCCAAGCCACAGAAGTGCGATTGTGGCCATTTAACCCACACTATGAACAATATAGTAAACGCATGGATATACATAGAGATGCATAGAGACACATAGAGACCTATGGTAAGCCGCTTTAGTCAACAAAGAAGGAGGATCAGCAGCAAATCGACACGTGCGCTCTCTCTCTCTGATGAAGAGTTCTTACTGTGGCCGAAATGTTATTGACGAATGCCCGTACAGCGAGTTGTTTTGTCGTTGTGTTGTTGTTTTGTCGCTGTTGTTTGTTGTTTTGATGTTGTGTTGTTGTTGTTTTGTCGTGTTGTTGTTCGTTGTCGTTGTGTTGTTTGTTGTTGATGTTTTGTCGTTTTGTTTGTTGTTGTCGTTGTTTTGTTGTCGTTGTGTATTCTTGTGCGCCGCTGCCAACGCAACAGCAAACATCAACAGACGATTCGTTACATTTCTGTGAATGCTCCAAACACCTGGTAATCTGCTTACAAATGTCTCCGTTTACTCTCCCATCTCAATCACAATTTGATCCTGAGCTGTTAATTCTTTAAAATAACTTGACATTGTATTTGACTCGTATAGCCTTGTCTGTGTACATATTAGTTAAATGTCTGATGTTTAATCTCGAATTTCAGTTGTTTTTGCTCTGATTTCTATTTGCTTCGTTGCTCTTCTTTATTTGTTTGGATTTTGTCATTTGGTGACTCGGACTACTCTTGCAAATGAGACTCGCATCCTGATCCTAAGAGTTATCGCCTGGTTGAACCAAAATCAACTTTAAACAACTCAATCATTTACCCACTCACTCATCATCTTACTCATCGGTTCACTCACCCACTCGCTCACTCCCTCAACCGCTCATCCATTCACTCGCCTACCCACTGACTCACTTATTCCCTCACTGTTGCAAATGAGACTCTGTCCTGGTTGAACCAAAATCAACTTTAAACTTTCAAACCATACCTGCCGTTCATCATGCTTCTAACGAATGGAAATTCACTCAACACTCAAATTGTCGTGAACTCATTTACATTTCTGGGTGGATAGAGGTGGGGGTGAATATAATAATAACGATAATAATTTACATTTATAAAGCGCCGTTCTCGTGGCGCTATGCATGAAAAGAGGGAAATAGTTTAACATCAACCAAGGGAAAAAGACGTGAGAAAGACGTTTGAAGACTATGGGGACCTCATTTGCCAGTAAAAATATGATAATTGGTTCTTTACCCTTCTATCTGGCAACAAAACTGACACCTTTTTACAAGGAGTCATGTTTGCATAGACCACAATACCTGCAGTCATAAATACAAACAAAAGACATAACTCTGATAATGTGCACTGTCCTTGAAGTTGATTGGTCCACACCCGAGACAGCTTTCCTTAGAGCCTAGTCTCACATGGGTTGGACCAGAAGACGCCAAAAGGCGCACAACTCAAATGAGGTCCCCATAGTGTAGATGTTTGCCCCGAGCTCTCATACTCTGATGGTGCATTGTCTTTGAGTTGTGCGCCTTTTGGCGTCTTCTGGTCCAACCCATGTGAGACTAGGCTCTAAGGAAAGCTGTCTCGGGTGTGGGCCAATCAACGTCAAGGACAGTGCATACATTATCAGAGTTGTGTTTTTTGTTGCATTATGACTGCAGGTATTGTGGTCTATGCAAACATGACTCCTTGTAAAAAAAGTGTCAGTTTTGTTGCCAGATAGAAGGGTAAAAAAACCAATTATCAAGGGGGAAATAGTTTAACATCAACCAAGGGAAAAAGTCGTGAGAAAAACGTTTGAAGAGGTGCGGATATTTAAGGAACTTGGAGCATTGTTTCAACCGCCGCGCCATGAGCTTCGGATCGAATCAGTGACCTCTAGTAAGTCCAGTACGCTGACCACTGCACTCACTTTAGCACCAATCTAATGTTGCGCGAGCGATAATATAATCTACGTATCCAAGGAAAGACTCACTTCGTCTCAAGACTCTCTTTTTTTGTCGAGAGGGCCCTGCCACATTGGGATGTTGGGCTAGTTCCTTTTTTTAAAAGTCGCGTTTGTGCAATCATCTCATTAGTGTTTCCATAAACGAGTCCTGTCGCTTAGAGATTTATACCCAATTATATTCGGTAGTATAAATACACGTTGCACATACACCACACACTTGCGCAAGTGCGCACGTTAATTTCACAAATTACGTGCCTATCCCGAGGCAGTCACGGGCAGTGTCTCGCAGGGGCTCCCGGCGCCAACCTCAGGCACGGACGGGAAGGGGATACTGCCTGGCGGGTCGCGACCCCTACAGTTGGGGGCGGGGGGGGGGGCTTGTGAATTGGATGAAAGATGTAATTAACGGGGGGGGGGGGGGGGAATCTGTGGACACGGTTTTCAATTGTCTCGTCGAGAAAGATTTTTTTATGTGACACGTGGCTTTTTGTGGCATCTCACTGGCAAACCTAAAGTGTCCCAATTCCACTTCCAGAAGCCTAAATTCCACATCTGGCAGTCCTAATTCTGCCAAGGAATTGGAACTCCCGAAATGGAATTTGTACTCCTGTAACTCTGGTAAGGGTTAGGGGTTACGGTAGGGTTATTATAGTAAGGGTTTAGGGTTATTAAGGTTAGGCGTTATTTGGGTTCGGGTTTAGGGTAATTAGGGTTTGGGGTTAGAGTTATTCGAGTTCGGGCTGTAGGTTCTACACTGGTCACGTGATGCCCTCTTGTGGACAAATGCACAACTACAGCTGCTGGATTGCAAGGAACAATAACCGCGCAGAACGACAGCCTCCAACATCGCCCCGTCTCTCAACATAAACGCTGCGAGTGGTTCTACTCATCCCGTCAGCCACACGTGGTACAACTGCAGTGTAAATATTCTGATTCTGATCATTTTGGGAAAACCACGATAGGTTGCCGATTTGCAAAATTGGCCCAGAAAAGCATTAAATGTGCGATATTTTGAATTTTTGGAAGAAAAAAAACTGTCAAATGGTAAATTTTTCGTTCTTCATTTTTCACTCTTGTATTTCTAGAGCAAAAAGTCAGACATACGTTTGCCAGATAAACATTTTTCGCCGTTTTAAGACGAACCCAACGATATGGGTCGCGTTCTACGACGTTTATAGGTTTTGTACATTTAGATATGACTTGGCCGCCCTCTGCTGGTAATTTTATTTTTTTCAAATCATGGGCCAAAAAATTGTGCAAATTTTGCACCATTCAAGAAAAGTTTTCTTCTTGGCAGAATTCGAAAAAAACGTGGCGATATTCCAAAATGAAATTCGGATAATGGTCTTCCTTCCAGAGCCACGATGGCGATACTTCAAAATGCCTTGAGCACTGTAAATGTATTTAACAAAATATGCAACTGGACCGACAAGGGATCCTCTGCAAAGATGTAATAATGCACAAGTGGAATACTAATACAATGTATAACGTGTACAATGTTGCGGACCCAAGACGCAATTCTGAGGCGCGGAGCTGAGCTCAGTGTCAGATCGCGTTGCGCAGTTTCAGGGAAACTCGGTTAAATGTCGAGCTGAAGAGATGCGCCTATGGATGATTTTTGAACTAAGCAAATGATTGCTCATTACGGATGTGAATAGGGATGTCGTTCCAGATGACGGGGCTGCCACGGAAAAACGATGAGAAGCATCTACAGTCCTTGTCCTAGAAGCTCCAAGGAGGTTTTGCGATGCACTGCGAAGGTGTCTGCGATTAATTGAAGTGTAAGGCTTCAGTAGTGAACGTGTATACGGTGGGTGGCCGGATTTTATGGCGCGATAGCAGAGGCAAGCAATCTTGAAGGTAATTCTGGTCGAAATGGGCAGCCAATGAAGGGCACGAAGGATGGACAGGGAGTCAGGGCGAGGGTTGTGGGGGCTGTGAACAACTTGGGCAATGTGGATTTGGCGGCATTGCAGCTTAATTTGATTGCTTGGAGAGGACCAGACGAGGACTGAGTTACAATAGTCGAGCCACGACCCAGTGATGCTGCAGGTGAGAGTATTTGCGATGTTGGAGGTGATGAGCAGACATAGATGGCGGAGGGCCCTGAGGTGGTGTCGAAGAAGAGATTGGGATCCAGAGTGACGCCGAGAAATGTCAGATGGTCAGAGAGCGGAACGAAGGAATCAGCGGTTGAGATTCCTGAGGGGAGTGGCAATGAAAGCAGTCTTTGCCGAGTGCCAATTAAGATGGCCTCGGAGTTAGTTGGGTTTAGGGAGGTCGTGATCCTGAAACCAGTGCTGTAATGCGGTCGATACCTGAGTTGCTGGGAGATTTAATGTAGGCGATGAGACGAGTCGTCGGCATAGGAGTGGTCGGAGATGTCGAAGCTGTTGGTTAGTCGGCCAATTGGAGATGAATAGGCGGAAAACAGCAGAGGGCCCATGACTGAACCCTGAGGTATTCCGCATGTGAACAGAATTGCGTTAGAAGGTGACATCACAGATGTGACGGTGACGTCACATCTGTGATGTCACCCGCATGCGGCAGCGTGACACAGTGTGCCTGCTGACGTCACGCATCCCCCCACCCCACCCTCCCCGTAGGACGTGTATTCCGCACAAATGCGGGGGGGGGGGGGGGGAATCATCTATATTCGTTCATTGAAAAACTTAAGACTAGGACTAAATTATTACCGTAATTTCCGTGCGAAGAACGGGTACACCTGCTAGTACAGTATTTTAAAAGGCTCCCTTAGACTTCAATATTAAATCCTCCCATAGACTTCAATGTTAAAGGCCACCATAGCTGTCAATGTTAAATCCTCCCATAGACTTCAATGTTAAATACTCTCATTGACGTCAATGTTAAAGACCCCCATAGACTTCAATGTTAAATCTTCCCCTAGACTTCAATATCAAAGGCTCCCGCTCACCCACCCAACTCCCGCACTCTCACCCAACCCTCACTCAACGCTCACACTCTCACCCAAGTCTGAACCTCAGTCAGCCGTCACCCAACCCTCTCACCCATCCCTCACTCTCACACAATCCTCACTCTCTTCCCACCCCCACACTCACCCCTTTCTCACTCTGAAAGTTCCCACTTCTCTTGATCGCCACGAACCCTAAACACACATACATACGAGGGGGTTTGTATTGTAAAACTAGCAGCCCGACGTCATTTGGATGTGACCGTCCGTCCCTTGCAACCAGCAAACTTTTATTCTCACATAAGAGTCCTGTCTCCTCCATATTTATCTCGCCTTCTCTGTGCTGTATATAGCAATGTGTAATAAAGGTCGTGGAAGCGACTTCTGGAATCCGGTCTTTATTTGTCTTTCGTTCACAACACTCCTATCTTACTCCTTCACGCTGCTGACAGACAGCGTGAGAGGGAGAGAGAGACACGCGCGGCCACGTGGCAGCCTGGACCACGTGGCAGCCTGGACCACGTGGCAGCCTGGACCACGTGGCAGCCTGGACCACGTGGCAGCCTGGACCCCGCTCCAGCGTGGACTCACCCTCCGTTCGTTCCAGATCGGACCACGTGTTGTTCGTCTCCACCCCTTTTAATACCCGGGTCACGTGGTACCTTTCCACCAATCCTGGTTAACCTCTATGGAATCTTCTAGACTCCATCGTACGTTCCCAGGACCGCGCCCCTGACTCGTCCCCCCATTGGCTGTGGCTAAAGCCAGCAGATCCAATCCTCTACTTACAGATGTCACCTCCCCATTACGTCAGGGCCACGCCCCTAGACTTACCCCCATTGGCTATGGGCCAGGACCGGTAGAGCCAATCATCGTAACGAGGTGTGATCCATCAGCAACCCGGATATATCCTCACATTACAAATGTACTGTTTATCCACGTCTCGCTTTATCGGTTTCTGTATCCCAATTCCCCTCTCCTCCCTCCACTGTATCTCACCCACTGCCACCCTCCAATCTCTCTGACCGTTTCCTCTCGCTCTCTACATTCCCATCTCTTCCTTTCTCGGCTCAACCTGGCGCCACGGTGGCTAGGAGATGTCATCTCCCTCGCCTGGTATGAAGGAGGTCGTGGGTTCGATCCCAACGCTTGTATATTTGGAATTTGCATGTTCTGCCACGTGGTCGCATGGAATTTTCTCCGGGTCCTCTGGTTTTTCCCTCCACAATTAGAAACATGTGTTTAGAGTATTTGGCTGCAATAACTTTCCGCATGATAAGCCGCTGTGTTGAGCTAACATTTGTGGCCAGGTCGCTTCTTACCTGGTAAAGTAAAAATAGTTTGATAAATCTCTCTTTGGCTCTCCCTGATTTGCTCTCTCCCACTGTTTGTAGCGTTACCCTCGCTGTCCTCTTTGTTTTGCGCTCTTTCTTTCCTTTCACTCTACCTGCCCCTCTCCTCCTCCGTCTCTTCCTCCCTTCTCTAATTTCAACTCTCACCTACCTCCTCTATCTCCCTCCCTCACCTCCCTCCTGTGTTTTCTAATACAGTATCGTAGTACGAGTAAGATGGTGAGAGTTTGATGATTTGATAGCACGATAGAGTATCCTGAACATTTGTGTGAGATACACGTCCAGACCGTGTGATCAATCCACCACTGGGTCAAGGCCCGCAAAATCAATCCGCTGCTGGGTCATTGACCGTGTGATCAATCCATTGCTGGGTCCAAGACCGGGTGATCAATCTACGGGTCAAACAAGTACAATTATAATAATGAAATATGCTGGCGGATTTCTACATATGAGATGCAGGAAACTAGACAGAGAAGTAGAGAGACGCAGCATGGCAGAGTGGGCGTGGGAGGAAGTGGGAGATGATCCGCATTGACTGGAGAAGGGGCAGCGACTGGGGAAGGGGCAGTGAGCTGCAAGGGAATAGTCCGTGAGGGGCTCTGTTTGCTGTCGGGAGCCATGGTCTGTCATCTTGTTACGGTGCTGGGCCTCGTGGCTCTGGCTCGCGGTACAGGTGAGAGGCAGGTGTGCCAGCAACCCCGTGTGTGTAATTAATCGGTGTGCATGTGTAATCCGTGTGTGTGGTGGCGCAGTGGCTAGCGCACTGCTTTACAAACTCGCCGACCTGAGGTGGATCTGGCATCGATGACGAATATCTGATCCGGTCCTGGGCCTCCTCTAGGTCGACTCAGCCTTCAAACGAGTACCTGAAGTAGGTAGACAAAGGCGGAAGGGCCGTGGAGGACGTAATGAGTGCTCACGAACAGCACTGGTCCATCCTGGGATTTATTGCCTGCACTGACCATCCATTTACGACCACTATTAGTTCCTGTGTCCGGTTCGTAAGTCGACTGGTTCGTAAGTCGAGGGCTGCGTACACAGCCGAGGGAGGACGCAGCCAGCGCAGCGAGTGCGAGCGCGGCGCTCGGTGGACCCGTACAGGCGCCGTGGCGCCTCGTTCAGTCTGTACGTGTGTATGTTGAACTTCTTTCGCGCCGTACCTAGCCAACCGTGCTAATCGGGTGTGCGGGAAAGTGCGCGCCGAGTGTAATCTGTGTGCATGATTTCGTCGCAGGGTCGGGAGACTGGAACTACAATGTGACTGTTTACACGGGAACTGAGACTGGAGCCGGGACAGACGCCAATGTAAGCATTTGGATCTATGGGGACTATGTCGCAGAAAATATCATACTCAGCCATTCAACAAGATACCAGGATGCGTTTGAAAATGGCCAGGTTCGTGATTTCAAATTATTTTACTTTTTTCAGAGTGTGAGATTTGATCGAAACGAATTTAAGTGCAATTACTCACACGGAATGGACTTGCATGTGCAAGTCAAGTGACGTCTTAACCAGAGAATGAGGCAGAGACAGCTGCAATCAGGAGCTCAACATTAACTGGTTTTGTGCAACCACCTTGCAGGTCCCCGTAACGAGTGTGCTGGGTTGCAGTCACAATCATAACGATAATAACAGCATCCTAATACAGAAATACAGAGTAACTGCAACATAATTAACATATTATATAAATATTGAACAATATAAATCACATTCCTAACATTGTAGTGAAAATAACGCAATTAACATGACATGTGCGTATTCGTGCGAGTACTCCTTTGGCAGTGAGATGCCCCCCTGGAGGGATTTTCCAGGTTAAATATTTAAATAAACAATAACAGGAAACATCTCCGCGGTGGAGGTCGTTTCCTCCCTTGGCTGCCATTCGATGCCCAGTCTCGTCCACAACTCCTTCGGTCCTTCGAGCGACGCCTTCTCTCCCAGCCCATTTACTTTTCCTGTCAATCACGGCCGGAGCCGCTGACGCTAACTCCTCGCTAATGCGGTCTACCCTCTGCCATAGCGCGTAGTAGGCTTTCACGACCAATATCATCCATAATAGAGGTTTTTTGGGTTAGATCGTGTAAATATATAAATGCGTCGTTAAACCTGCCACAATCCGAGACAGCAAATTATTAAACTTTGTCATGGCAACAAAACATTCCAATTCGTTACTAGCTCAGCACACCGGTGTGTTGGAGAGTAAAACCACAAAATACACAATCGAGTACGACGTTTCGCTGGTAAGTACAACAACCAGCCTCATCAGGCAACAGCCAGAATAATGCAAAACACAGCGCATATCGAGAGAAACTCCTGATGGTAGACTGATCAAGTTGAAGGAAAGGAGGCACCCCAGAGTGGACATAGCAGACTATGAACAGCAATATGCATGCCTGTGCTGTGAAGCCAAGTACAGGCAGGTCTCGCTTAACGAGTGAGATACGTTCCGCGAAAATTTACTCGGTAAGCAGAAATTCGTTAAACGATTGTTTTCCCATGTTAAAAGTTATTAAGCCAAGTACACGTATTACCTCCTCGTTCACCGTTATGATTCCCTGCACTCATGAGCCCGAATGAGGGTGAACATCAGTACCGCTTAACGCGTGCTACGGGCCTCCTCACGCCTGAAGGCCTCCTCAAGGCCGGAAGTCGCAGTCAGATTTTGCACCAGCTGAGTTCTTTGTTGGACTTGATTTTGAATTGAATACGAATGCTTTCCTCCTAGGTTGACGAGTTTCTCGTGAAGCTGCATCCTCTTGGGAGAATCAAGAAAATTATAGTTGGCAACGATGGGTCACATTCTTTCTCTGGTTGGAGTTTCAAACAACTTGTGATCAAGGAGCGGAGCAGTGGATGCACGACCATGTTTGTGTGCGAGTGCTGGATAAACGGCCAAAAGAAAACGCTTTTTCCCAAGGAGGTAACGAAATCGGCGAGCTGTGGGTAACATCACCATTGCTGTTGCACCATGGGCATCGCATTCATTTCAAAGGCATTTTCCGTGTTAGCCGTGACGTCACCAGCTCATTTGCATAAAGCGATTTTACGTGATATCGCACTTGTAAATTAATATGTTTTATAGTTGCCTGCAAGGTGACACTCGAGTCACATGTGGGTGCCAGGTTTAGTCATTTACACACGGTTCCTGAGCACAGGGCCCAAAGGTTGAAAAAGTCGAGTGGCCAGCAACAATCAGCACTGCCAACATTGTAACGTACGAGCGTAGCACGTTTCTTGAATTGAACAAGGTTATTGTTATTGTGAGAGCCTGAGAAGAGAGGCGATGATGGAAGGACAGAATTCCAAAGTGGAGCAGTGTGTGGCCAAGAGCAGAGGGAGACGCGTGGTGCAGTCTGGTGATGGTTGAACGCAGCGTGGATGTGATGGATGATATGAAAGAGTCTGGTAGACCTACTTACTGGACGTGTGAAAATGAGCTTCATAGCTCATCGGATTCCTCCAGTGTAAAGTAAAATTCTGATTCCTCAACATGGGTAGAGGAGTCAATTAGTGAAAATTACGGGAACCGTAATTATGACAGTAGTGACGTATGGGGCCGTCCATAAATGACGTCACGCACCGGGGGGGGGGGTGGGGGGTCAGACATTTGTGACGATGTGTGACGAGGAGGGGTGGGGTTGAGAAATGTGACGTCACGTAAAAATGCGCAACTTTAAATAAATATAGAATTGTTATTACAAAACGAATTGTTATAACAACACTCCTACAACATCAGAGTGCAGCGGCACATTAAATATGCACTACAATGACAATAGTTTAAAGCGATTTAAAGCATGTTTTATTTTCAAAATGGAAATATGGTTTGGGGGGGGGGGGTGGAAGAGCTTTGTGACGTCATATTTGAGCGGGGGTCTGACTTTTTGTGACGCCGCGTGACGAGGGGGGGAGGGGGGGGCAAAAATCGTCCAAACTCGCGTGACGTCATTTATGGACGGCCCCTAAGAGTGATAAGGAGGCGACTGACTGCCGGTGAGCGGGTGACAACAGAACTCCAACTTCTCCCGCATGTGTGCTTTGAGTAGTCGTCGGAGTGATAACTGTTCAGAGTTAGAGGCCTTTGGCGGCTCCCTTCAAAACTCCAATGCACTATTTTTCGATCCATGGACAAATAATAAGATAGACCCTGGATTTTGAGGGGGAGTCCAAAATTACAAATGGTGTTCAGGTTTGATTGGGTACAAGGACAGAATCGACTCTGCTTCTGCCAAATCACAGCTCTGTAGCTCTTTGAGTCATACTTTCCTTGGCGAATTCTGATATTTCGAACTTCCAGGTGCAAACGTAAACATTGTGCTTTCTAAATGTTCTGATTATTTATAAGCTTAGACTCCACGTTCAGCTATTTAGCTCTTCTTGGGCGTCTTTAAAATTTGTATCACTCGTTCATTCGTTAACTCACAATCAGCCGTGCATTCGTATGACGAGTAATGATAGGCAGCTTAGGCTGCTTTTGCTGGATTTCGTGTCACGAAACGTCCCAGAAACAACTGATTATCATGTAACAATGACTTTTATCAGATGGGTTCAATATTACTGCTATCTTTGGAAAGCTATTGTCATTGTAAGCTTATATTGCATCCAAAGCCAGTGTTGATCAGTGCTCAAATGCGTAGGCTGTTGAAAAATTTTCGAAATTCCACGTGCCTATGGCAAAATTTATCTCTCTACAAGACGATTGTGTTGTAATGGCAATGTTCTCTTTGTTAGCTTCTGGTGTGTTTTATTTCAACATTTATTTTATATCAACACAAACACACCTACACACACACCTACACATACAACGACACCCGCACGGCAGGAGACATCGTGTGGTACAGAGACTGATCATACAGAGACTCCAGATGTCACCACTGTCTTCACAACAGGTATTGTCCTTTTAAGTATACATCTGGGCAACCCTTACACTCGAAGCTTCATGTTGGAGCCTGCAGCTGGGTTAGGTTTGCCGATTAATGTGAATGAAAGCAAACCGTTTCATTGTTTACCGAGCTCATAGCTCCTCTCTGTAAGCATTGATCTGTATTTGTCAGCACAGGTTGGGTGAAACACGTGAAAAATATGAATACACGTATGGTTGTTTTTTCATTGAGCCACGACCGCAGAACTCGGCAGATCATCACACTGCAAGTATCATGGACTCCTGCTGGCCGGGATCATTGTGGCTGGGTTCATATTTCTTGCTGTGATCGTGGCGATGGCCATCATGAGAAGGAAAACAGTGGCAGGTGGGTTCATAATCACAGCTGTGAATAAGACATTGGGCCAGCATTGTTCCGGTCAGCTCTCTATTTCCGTTAAGAGATCATCGAGGCTAGATAGCTCCTATGCAAACAGCCCTACACAAACAGCCCCTCTGTAACAGCCCTACAATTCCAAGAACACAGGATGAGATGTTACTATCCCTTGTGCAAGCACTTCCAAGAGTTCATGAACAGTGAGCCTGGTGAAATTTGGGGAGCGCATCCTCAGTAGTGAACCTTTGGTTCCTAGGGTGTTTCGGCCTTTCACATTATACACCCTCCCCAAAGGCGGCCAGCGACAGGGTGATCAATCCTACGCTTGCGTCCCATTCCCAATTATTCATAGGAGTTGCCTTGTTGTTGATAGCCAACATCCCATATAATGGTATTGATGGCACAACACTAGAGGCCGACCGAAACTGAATTTATGGTTTCGGCCGAAACCGAAGCCGAAACCGAAAGTTTAACTAAACTTTCGACCAAGACCGAAACCTAAGTTACCGAACACAAGATTTATTAAATATGTCATGATGCAATGCTACTTTAATTTAAAATAAATCTATAACTAATCAGTAAGAGTCGCTAAATATAAAATGTTTAGGTTTACTTACTTAGTAATTATATCCAAACAAACGAATGTTGTAACCTCGCTCCCAAGCTGCTGCTGCTGATGTATGTGTGTTGGCAGCCTATCGCATAGGATTGCCTAGCGCCGACTGACCGGCCGATAGGCAGAGTGATAGTCGTGGCACTGGCGTTATGTTCTAAAAATATATCTTCGGTTGACGAATGACGATCGAAATTCAATATCAGCCGAAACCAGACCGAAAGTAAAAAACATTTACTTTTGGCAGAAACCGAAAGTATGCCGAAAAAGGTCATTTGCCAACTTTTGGCGCCGAAACCGAAACTGAATTTCGGTCGGCCTATACACAACACCTCACCATCACTCTCCATCAGGCAGATCTTGCAACTGTTCCACATTTGTCCCATTATATAACCTAAGATACATTCCAAAAAAAAAATTTTCTGACCCAAAACCTACATAAATAACACTTTTTAACACACCTAGGATATGTGTTTTCGCATAAATATGGATAACTAGACAGGTAATTAGAAACAAATACTCTACAGTAATCCCTCATTTAACGCGAGATATACATTATTGCAGTGCCGCATTAAACGAAAACCGTATTAAGCGAGGAAATACTGAGTTATTGAATCACGTTTGGACTAAGATCAGCCTGCAGTCACCCCATGGCGGGACAACGAACTGGGAAGTGTTGCGCTGCCGTGTGCGGTATCATACGTACTGTATCCTACCGCTCAGTCTGTAAGCTCAAGAAACTAGTTTGTCGACCGCTCAGAAATTGCGTTATAACGGAGCGTTTTCAGCGTTATAAGGGCGCGTTCCACGTTGTGTGAGGTGTTCTCTAATAGCAGAACCGTGTTAAGCGAGGACTTTGTAGACACTGAGGTGTTGAGGGGTGACTGGGAGAGTGTGGGACGGGCAGAAGTAATGCATAGTCCAAAGCGTGGCGGAACGTACAGTAGTGTGAATGACACAACTTGTAAGCAAAGCGTGGGGAGGCTAAGGAACATGACGGCCATGAAAACGGCCTGGAATCGTATGAAATGCACGCACGGACAAACGACATAACGTGCATTTACGAAAGGCATTCATCATTTTTCCACGAATAAAATATGATTAATATAAAAATATTAATAATTAAAGGAGGCGTGAACCGAAAAAAAGAGTAATTTATGACGAACGTGATAACGAATCTTTATACATCTAATTAACACACTGGGGTACTACCGTTGGCATGTCTTCATGCAAAGACGGTAAGATAGTCTCTGTAAAAAACATCTTCTGAACACAAATATCGACCTGATGACAATTGTCTGTATGAACACTTACAATGCAAAACGCAATGTTCACGTGCACCGTCCATATATGATGATATGGTTGTAACTCGGAACAGTTTTAGCGACCATGCTGGTTTTCATTTTATATTGCACCTCCTCACGACCACAACGTGAATGCTGTAATTTACTTCTGTGCGCTCCTATACAGTGAGGGAAAAAAGTATTTGATCCCCTGCTGATTTTGTACGTTTGCCCACTACCTGGGAGCCAGAAATCTTTCTGATTGAGAGGGGGTCAAATACTTATTTCCCTCATTAAAATGCAAATCAATTTATAACATTTTTTACATGCGTTTTTCTGGATTTTGTTGTCGTTATTCTGTCTCTCACTGTTCAAATAAACCTACCATTAAAATTATAGACTGATCATTTCTTTGTCAGTGAGCAAACGTACAAAATCAGCAGGGGATCAATTACTTTTTTCCCTCACTGTAGATGGACACTTATAGTACCAAAGTGTACATGTGATGTTTGGCTGAAGTGAAAGAAATAATATAGAATCATGATTTTCATGCCAGTGTAATTGTATTCAGTTAAGATGCTGATTCTAAATTTTAAATCGTATTTTGTCAGTTAAAACCCTTGAACTGGATAGCATTCCACTCACCCCTTTTGTTTCCTCTCACTCCTCTCCCCCCTCGATGGTGCAGTGAAGGACGAGATGGGGAGACAGGATGGGGGGCGCATTGAACAGCAGACAACCACCCTGTCCTGAGACTGCATGCCATCACAGGTCCCGTGCGTCACGAGAGGGCCTGGAACTCCAGAGGAATCCCTCTTATCATGTCACGGCCGTTACGTCTCGCTTCCTCTTGCTCTCTCGGGGTCTCCTAGTGGCCCTGGTATTTACGCTTGACCCGTGTGCATACCCAGACTCGATGTATCCAAGGCGAAGTGACCACTAACCGTTTCACTCGGGTTCCCAGAGAATGCACGGAGCCTTAGCGCACCAGTATGGTCTACTCCAGCGGTCGGGAACCTATGGCTCGCGAGCCATATACGGCTCTTCCGGTGACGGCATATGGCTCCCAGACAATTTTGAGTTGAAAAAAATAATAAATAAAAAAAATAAAAAAAATCAGTTTGGAACTGATTTTAAAATACTTGTGATATTGCTTAATAATACTGTGTCATTTTAAAGTAAACAGAAATTAGTTTTGAAGATAAAATGTCTCGGGTCACGGATCCCGTGACCAGAAGTCACATTAAAAGTAAGACATATTTAATTTATTATACGTTAAAAATACTATATGGCTGTCAATGAAATATATTAATAAATATATTGCGTTTATGGCTCTCCCAGTCAAAAAGGTTCCCGACCCCTGGTCTACTCGAATGTTCCTTTAGCGAACCTTAACTTCTCCAGCCACTGCATCGTCTGAGTTTGACCTCATCTGCTCTCACAGTTTTCACCACCTCTTCACTCGCAGCATCCAACCTACCAACCATAACACAAAATGATTACGTTATTTAAGACCGAAGCAGGTGGATTGCTTCACTATTCTGGCAACTTGCCCGATGATGATGGATGTAATTACCAGCAAAGCGTCATATTCAAACTGTAAATGTTGTGGATTTACTCTTCAACACACCGGTGGGCTGAAGTATTAACTAATTGGCGCGTTGTTTACGTGACAAATCTTACTGGCTGTGTCGGGTGGTGGAGGGTTATGACACATTTATACTTACGCGATCTAACCCAAAAACCTTTCTTATGAATAATATTGATAGCGAAAGCCTACATGTTACACTGATCAGTGTCCTTTTTAAATCCTTTATATTAAGGTCACTTGCTTGCTTGCTTGCGCGCTTACGACCGTGCAAATCTTTCGGTCGTTTTTTAACCCACTTCCCGTGATCCAATCGAGCTGACATTTTGCACACAGACTCGTTGTGCGTGACAATTTACTTTCGTGAAAATTTGTTTCCAAAATTTTCCACTTTTTAGGAATTTTTTTTTAGTTTGTAGTGAAGTACAAAAAGTGAAAAAAAGTGAAAAAATGGTGTCGAATTAAAAATGTGACTCTATCTGCATAGTAATAATTATCTGTTAAACTTAAGAGGACATCGTAACATCAGAATGCTGGATTGACAAGACATTCTTGAAGAGTTTTAGTGAGTTTTAGTTTTTCTTGCGTATTCATAGTGTAAACAAACTTCAATTTTCAGTTTCGTCGTCGTATTTTAGGCCAGTGTTATGTGAATTGAAAAATAAAACTGATGCCACGCATATAAAGGATTTATAGTGAAAAACTTTGATTTTACAGGTTAATTTTTTCCTTTCCTTTCCAGTAATACATTTTCCAACCCTGCCCTGGTCACTCAGCAGGGATCGCGGACCTTGTTTGCACTACACACACATGGTGGCATGCGCTCACACCTACACACACACGCGCGCGTGCATGCACACATGCACACTCACTTTTACACACACTTTCACACATACACACGTGGGAGCGCGCGCACACACACAAACACTCACTCCCAGCGACAGGCTGTAACTCATATCTCGCGGAGGATCTCTCCGCTGAACTAAATAGTTCCTCGGTTCAGTTCGCGAGGTGCGAATTCGCGTTTGCAAGTCACGTTAAAAAAATATCTCGTGGAAGCAGGTTTATAAGTGCGGATGTTCGTAGGTCGGGTGAGCGTGAGTCGGTGACTCATTATACTCTGGTATTTCGTTTCCAAGTACATACATATTCTCCAAAATAAGGAACCAAGTGAGTTTTGAAATTTCAGCCATAAACCACAGGTAAGAAGTTGACACAATGGAGCGTGGGTGATTTTGTGCATGAGCCAGCTGAATGTAAATGTAAAGCTAAGTGTTGTGAATGTATATGGCTCCTGGAGGGGTATATGGCAGCAGTTCTGATGACTCCACTCTACTTATGACTCCTAATAAGAATGAAACTGGCCAACAAGCTGTCTGCATTTCACTGCTGCCGGTTTGGGACGGCTACATTTTCTCAACTCCATGAGCAAATAGTTTGAACGACTTACCTCTAATGGCCACACATTAATCTATTTTGAACTTGTGGTCTGTGGAAGGCTAAAGTACATTTTAATTCCTGTGAGATATTAGCTCAACCGATTAGTGTAATTGTTGGGTAATCGAGGCAATGTTTTTTGTAAATCCAATAAGACTGCATCTGTCAAAGTCAGTAGGAATTATGGTGCAGTGGTTAGCACTGCCCGATGACCCTCGCACACAAAACCAGACGCGTCTTCCTTGCCGTACCCCCCTCCCCTTGGCTGTCGCAACTCAGATGCATGCACTGTGGGCTCAAGGCTGATTTTGCGAAACTCGCGTGGTTGCTTCCATTATTACACACGAGGGGTGTTATTTGAAAACTGATGACACCAGAATTTAAGATGAGAAAAATTCGGTTGACAGTAACCAAGTTGTAAAACCAGTCTCCCACGGGAGACTCCTGTTCTGCCTCACGGCAGGTGTGGGGGTGTGTGTACACAGGAATTTCCTGTTTGGATGTTGGGTTTGGTCACGTGACCAGGAAGTTACGATTTTACATCCTCTCAGCCACGCGGCAGGGCATCAGCCATTACAAAGAGTACAAAATGGTGGCACAAATAGCGTCCCAGTGAAGACAGGTGCAACTGTTCATTGTGGGGCTTTAAAAAGCATTGTCTGTAAGTTCGTTTATGTTCTTATAATACTGGAAATGCTGTTATAATGTTAGAATGGCCGTTATAATGCTGTAAATGCCTTTATAATGCTGTTAAATTGTTATGATAAATATGAGGCCTAGTTAACGATGAAGCCTGCCACTTGCCTTATTGTGAATGTTACTTGTAATTGAATAAGTCGAGTCAGACTTGTACCCATGTAACCATATTGCGATCTTGAGAGCAAGGATGAAGAAGTATCTCATCCACAGTTCAGTGTGATGTGCAGTGCCATACATTAAGGCTGCAGTATGGTGATTACATGAAGTGACCTTATTCAACACAGTAGCTTATTCTCTTGTATAGCTATTCAGTGCTAATGTAGGTGCCTGGTCCCCCCAGGACCTATTGTGGAGTTTCATGTTATCTAAGACAATGTTACGATGCTGCAGTGGTCATTGTATTGATATTCCAAGTATTAACAGATGCTGTGTTTTGTGCTGTGTTTTTCTATCAGTTTTACCTCGTTCAATGCATTAAATATGTCGGAGTCGGATGTTCACCCTGGCTCTGAAAGTGTATTGAATGCGAGGTTGACTACTCCACACCTTGCAATGAACCAGATACCGCCGAGGAACCCGCAGCCGCCGCGACCATGCGACATGCCAATGTCCTCTACTGTGTCCTCAAGCTAGGCCACCCATGCGCATCCAAATCATGTTGCCCGGTGTCAACATGTGTGTTATGCTGAGAGCGAGTGAATCCTGAGTAATCAGATGTCTGAGATTGCAAAATGGGCTGGGTGTCTGATGTGTACCGACTCGCCTGTTCAGATTGAGGTTGAGCTGTCGGAGGGGCAGCGGGCGCCGGAACAGCGGTCGGTATCGGAGGGCAATTCTGGCATTCCCTCACGAATTGCCCTGGCTGGAAACAGCAGGAACAGGCCACATGCGGCGCCTGCGCCACCCATTCTTCGCGTTGACGCGGTCTCCACCATCGATGGCGCACAGCATCCCCCCGTCTCCGACTCTATGGCGGAACCGCAGCAACAACGTCCTCCTCCGAAGACGCATCGCCGGCCGGAAACACCACAACTTTGCTCGGCGACCATCCCTTCGATTCCCCGTCTCGACTGGGGTCCCCCGTCCACGCCGCCATCTGAGACCAACGGTGTGGATTTTCGTGGGCCTGAAGACACCTGTTGGCCCATTGGGACATTTGAATGTCTTCGTCACACACAGGTAAGACCACCCCCATGTCTCTAGCCAGTCCCAACATTCGTTCCATGACGAGCAAGTCGAGGGCCTCCGGATTCACGCCACCCGCTAACGCCAACAGTGTGCTGCGATAGGCGTCTCGGCCTCCCCTCGCCTACGCTGAAGAAACTTCCTGTGCGTGTCGGAAGGTGGAAGGTGCTCCAACCGCCTCCTGCGGCGACAAATTCTTTAATCTGAGGTAATCTGCGAGTATGTTTTGTTCCTCTTTCCTCGTTTCTAGCGGTCATTGCCGCATCTTGCATATCATGCTTGTTTTATAAAATGGCGGACTCCGTCCGCGCTTCCCCCATGCCGGCCATAATGGCGGCCTCCGGCTGCGTGTTCTCCACGCCATGTGTAATTCCGGCCGTCGCGCTTGCGGACGTTCCTGCAGAATGTCAATTCCCGACTTCTGGTCGCTCCTTCCTGGCGAAGTGAATGCAGAGCGCCCCGCCACCGTAGTCTCTGCGATGAGCGTTGCCAACTGCACGACAACCGCTCGCAACAGGTCCAGCTGTGCCGACACCATCCTCCAGCCATCTTCGGGCTGCTGGCGTGGAGTGGCTGCTCCCGGATCCACTGCCTCTGGCGCAGCCAACTGAAATGGCCGTGGCTTCAATAACCGGGACCACAGTTCCCGGGGCTGGTAGGAGGTCTTGGGTCGCATTTTCACCGTTTTTTCTGATGTTTAGACATATTTCTTTCTAGCTGTCTAGAACAAATTTATGTTTCCAACCACTTCTGACTCCAATGTAATGAGCGACTTCCGCGACACGTCATTACGAGGGCACTGTCTTTATTAATCACACTGGGCACAACACAGGCCAACACTTGTCCTTCCTCACACGGATATATACTCTTCGGTACTAACGTCTCTACGGGCTACACACAGCCGATCACTCAGCATGGTCCCATCGCCTACGCTCGGCTACGCCGCTGGTTGGCAGCGTGACGATGTCGGCGATGGAAACCCCGCAGGAGATCTTCCACGTGGCCGGACGACGGAGAGAAATGACGGCAAGCAGCGAGGTAGCCAGGACCCAGACCCCATGCACAAGCCCCGAGCCCTGGGTCCGCTCCCCCTTATATACCCCCAGGCGTGACTAGGCCCCGCTTCTGGGCACACCCTCTCATCAAACCTTCGAGCAGATTCCTGTTACCTTTGGCCCAGATACAGCTCCTTCTCTGATTGGTTGTTACTTAACCATGCCCGTACCCGTGATTCCCTTTTCAAGCCAGCAGGTGTCACGCTGTCATTACAGTAGTATCCACTAACTATAGTAGTAACTACTAACTCTATAGCAGTATCTACTGACTCAATAGTAGTAGTATCTGCTGACTTTATAGTAGTATCTGCTGACTGAAGCAGTATCTACTTACTCTATAGTCGTATCTTTTGACTCTGCAACAGTATATACTGACTGTAGTGGAATTTACTGACTGTAGTATTATCTGCTGACTCTATAGTAGTATCTAGTTACTCTACGGCAGTATCTACCGACTCTATAGATAGTAACTACTGACTCTGCAGTAGTATCTAATGACTATAGTAGTACCTACTGAATCTATAGTAGTATCTATTGACTTGATAGTATCTACTGACTCTAGTAGTAACTACTAACTCCATAGTAGTATCTGCTGTCTTTTTAGTAGTATCTGCAGACTCTATAGCAGTATCTGCTGACTATAGCAGTATCTACTGACTCTATAGTCGTATCTACCGACTCTGCAGCAGTATATACTGACTATAGTAGTATCTACTGACTATAGTAGTAACTACTAACTCCATAGTTGTATCTGTTGACTCTTTAGTAGTATCTGCATACTCTATAGCAGTATCTGCTGACTATAGCAGTATCTACTGACTCTATAGTCGTATCTACCGACTCTGCAGTAATATATGCTGACTATAGAGGTATCTCCTGACTATAGTAATATCCACTGACTATAGTAATTACTAACTCTCCAGTAGTAACTACTAACTATACAGTAGTAACTACTGACCGTAGTAGTATCTATTAACTGGTACTATCTACTGGCTCTATAGTAGTATCTGCCGACTCGATAGCAGCATCTACTATGACTACAGTACTATATACTGACTGTATTAGTAGCTACTGTCACTACAGTAGCATATGCTCACTGTATTATCTGCTATCAATACAGTAGTGTACACTGAATGTAGTAGTATCTGCTATCACTACAGTAGTATATACTGGCTGTAGTAGTATCTACTGACTGTAGTAGTATCTACTTGACTCTATAATAGTGCAGTGGATTCAACTGAGTCGCAGACATACTCTTTGGAGGCAACACATTTATTAACACCAACACATTAACACAAAGGGGATACTGCCCCTTTACCAGATAATCTATGGTGGTGGACCACCAGGCTAACTACGCTAGTTACTGGGAGTAGCTACAACGGACAGGACCCTGGCTTAGGTCCTCGTCCACATAGATCGTAGATCTTCAGATGACAACAGCAACGCTGAAGGGACCCGGTTTATATGCTCACTGGCTGTGGCTGGCCCCGCCTTTGGTCACGACCACCTCGAACCATCTCGCAGGATCTCACCCTGGCACGTGACCACCCCAGCCCCCACGTGGAGCCCCTGTGTAGATCTTACTGGTCACGTGCCTTCCAGGGTCAACCAGAGTGGCATGGCCTAGGGTAACCTCATCCCATGGCTGACACTCTCACACTCCCTCCTGTAGGAGTTAGCACTGTACGCTACGTGTGGTGCCACTGAGCGCTATCACAGCGCTCACTGAGCCCCCTCTAGGGCTGGTACTACACCCACCTACGGGGTGTCCGCGATGACGGTGCATTGCACGCCGTGCCTCGCTAGAGCCGGCATTACTCAGTGACATTCACGATGTCGATACAATAGTATCCATCGACTCTATAGCAGTATATATTAACGCTACAGTATTTCTACCTACTCTACAGTAGTATATACCGACTCTATAGTCGCATCTACTGACTCAATAATAGTATATATCGACTCTATAGTACTAACTACTAACTTCACAGAGTGCGGTCGCGTGCAGAGCCCCCGACCTCGTCTAGATTGCTCAGCCAGCCGAGGTGGAGCCTTGGCCGGCTGGGGCTGGGCTGTTTTTAACGCAAATGATAATTTTTCTCTGCCCCCACGTGTCAGCTCTTCCGCGCATGCGCAGATACGTGGTTTGGCGCACGCTCAGTGTAGTAATATAATAATAAATTGTAAAAAATTGCTAATTTAACTACTTTACATTTGACGGATGGGAAAAAGAAATTGCGATTTGTTGGTCGGGGGCTTATTGCGTCGTGTGTAGTTTGTTGAAACGTAAAGCTAGCAGTTTGTGAGTTAAATGCGGCACAAGGTGTGTCCACACACACACACAGACAGACAGATAAAAAAATTACGTTTATAGGTAGGATGATAATATAAACTGGCGAATTTATTAATTTCAGCTACAGGAAACCAGAAAGGGAAGTCGAGAGACGCAGCATGGCAGAATGGGCGTGGGAGGAAGTGGGAGATGATTGTCGGTGATTGGAGAAGGGGAAGCGACGAGGAAAGGGGCAGTGAGCTGCAAGGGAATAGTCCGTGAGTGGGGCTCTGTTTGCTGTCGGGAACCATGCTCCACCATCTCGTTACGGTGCTGAGCCTCGTCGCTCTGACTCGCGGTGCAGGTGAGAGGGTCAGTTGTGCCAGCACCCGTGAGAGTGTAATCTGTGGGTGCGTGTAAGGGGCTGTCCATAAATGACGTCACGCACCTAGGGGGGAGGGGGGGTCAGACATTTGTGACGATGTGTGACGAGCGGGGGAGGGGGGGTTTGAGAAATGTGACGTCACATCAAAATGCGCAACTTTAAATAAATAGTAATTGAATAGAATTCAAGCATGCTTTCCCACCTGATGATGGACGCTTGTGTTGCGCCGAAACGTCGTGATTTATTTTCTTTTCTACCTACGTGACTTTACCGAAACAACCAGAGTATGGATTCCTGCAGTCAAATCAAGATTAAATATATTTTTTATTATATTTTAATTATTAACTTGAATTTTTTATTATTTACATTTACTACGGTCAACTTTTATTTATTCTATGAAGGAGCTTTTTGCGTCTCCATGGGAGAATGGAGAAGCATACATTTTGTAAAAATTTTGAATGATTTTTATTCAAAATTTTGATTCTAATGATTCTACCTGGGCTTTTCATTCTGTGGAATGAACATGTGATTGTTAGAATTGCTTCGTTCTACTACAAAGTTTTAAGCATTTTTAATAGTTATAATTACTTTTAATATTTTTTTTATTATAAGAGAATTTCAATATAATATTCTGAACATCTGCAGTTTTAGTTAGACGTTGAATATTTTCAAGTGAATTTTATGCTAAATTCCAACGCCTTCTGTTTAATACATGTTTTCTCCTACAACCTCAGAGTGCAGCGCCACATTAAATACGGACTACAATGACAATAGTTTAAAGTGATTTGAAGCATGTTTTATTTTCAAAATGGAAATATGGTTTGGGGGGGGGGGCAGAGCTTTGTGACGTCATATTTGAGGGGGGTCTGACTTTTTGTGACGTCGTGTGACGAGGGGGGGAGGGGGGGTAAAAAATCGTCCAAAATCGCGTGACGTCATTAATGGACGGCCCCTAATCTGTGTGTAATTCGTGTGTGCATGTAATCCGTGTGTATGCACGCGTGTGTGTGTAGAGTGGAGGGTGGTGGATAACACGCAGCAACATCTCCCCGCTACTGCAAAAAATAAACTTCCCATGTCCCTCCCGAGAAATACTCTAGTCTTAAGACTCACGTGACTCTTTCCTGGGCAAACAAGCGAAATAATGATAATATAAGCTGGCGAATTTCTGCATTTCAGCTGCAGGAAACCATAAAGGGAAGTAGAGAAACGCAGCATGGCAGAGTGTGCGTAGAAGGAAGTGGTAGATGATCAAAAGCGACTGGGAAAGGGGCAGTGAGCTGCAAGGGGATAGTCTGTGAGGGGCTCTGTTTGCTGTTGGGAGCCATGCTCTACCATCTCGTTACGGTGCTGAGCCTCGTGGCTCTGACTCGCGGTGCAGGTGAGAAAGGCAGGTGTGTCAGCACCCCGTGGGAGTGGAATATGCGTGCGTGGAATCTGCGTCCGTGGAATCTGCGTGCGTGGAATCTGCGTGCGTGCGCGCGCGCGTGTGTATGGCGCAGTGGTTAACGCACTGCGCTGCGAAACTTGCCTTACCTGAGGTGGATCTGGCGTCGGTGACGAATGTCTGATCCGGTCCTGGGCCTCCTCTAGGTCGACTCGACCTTGAAATCTGATAACGGGGTAGACAAAGTCGGCAGGGTGTGGTGCTGGCCACTCATTCCTGTTGTGCCGTGCAGGACGTGACGGGTGCTCGCTAACAAGCACTAGTCCACGCCGGTAATCGTCGTCTTAACAGACAACCGTCGACTTCCATAAGAGATGGTCGCGAAAGCGTACGCGTTAAACTAACCATCGACTTACGAACACAATTCGGCACCTGGTCCCCCGTTCGTAAGTCGAGCGGTTCGTAAGTCGGGGACTGTGTGCACGGCACGCGGTTGGTTTGACAGCCGATGGAGGTCGCAGCCATCGCAGCGCGTGCGAGCGTGGCGCTCGGTGGACCCGTGCAGGCGCCGTGACGCCTCGTTCAGTCTGTACGTGTGTATGTTGAACTTCGTTCGCGCCGTACCTAGCCAACCGTGCTAATCGGGTGTGCGGGAAAGTGCGCGCCGTCTGTAATCTGTGTGCGTGATTTCGTCGCAGAGTCGGGAGACTGGAACTACAATGTGACTGTTTACACGGGAACTGAGACTGCAGCCGGGACAGACGCCAATGTCCGCATTTGGATCTATGGGGACGATGACGCAGAAAATATCATACTCAGCCATTCAACAAGATACCAGAATGCGTTTGAAAATGGCCAGGTTCGTGATTTAAAATTATTTAACTTTTTTCAGAGTGTGAGATTTGATCGAAACAAATTTAAGTGCAGTTACTCGCAATGAATGGACTTGCATATGCAAGCCAAGTGACGTCTTAACCGGAGAATGAGGCAGAGAATGAGGCAGAGACAGCTGCAATCATGAGCTCAACATTAGCTGGTTTTGTGCAACCACCTTGCAGGTCCCCGTAACGAGTGTGCTGGGTTGCAGTCACATTCATAACGATAATAACAGCATCCTAATACAGAAATACAGAGTAACTGCAACATAATTAACATTATATATATATTGAACTATATAAACCACATTCCTAGAATTGTAGTGAAAATGACGCAATTAACATGACACGTGCGTATTCGTGCGAGTACTCCTTTGGCATTGAGATGCCCCCCTGGAGGAATTTTCCAGGTTAAATATTTAAATAAACAATAACAGGAAACATCTCCGTGGCAGAGGTCGTTCCCTCCTTGAGCTGCCAGTCTCGTCCACGGCTCCCTCGGTCCGTCTAGCGACGCCTCCTCTCCCAGCCCATTTACTTTTCCTGTCAATCACGGCCAGAGCCGCTGACGCCAACTCCTCCCGCAGCTGCTGCACAGTGGACACGCGACCTACAAGGTCGGCAGCCCAAGCAGCGTCCCACCACCATCTGGCTGCAGAGCTTCTGCATGGCCACCGGACTCACGGAGACAAATTCAATGTCTGCCAATTTGGTGCCTTGTTTTGCTTGTTCTGTCATGCACGTGTTCCTATTTCCGTCTCTCAGTGTAATTCCTGCATGCATCTCCCCCAGGTGTACATCTTTTGGATTTTGTTCCTTTTATTGTCAAGTGTCCACGTTCTAATCCATGTCGGGGCCGGCGGTTCGCACTGATTGAAAACTCTTTTTCAGCCACGTTGTCATGTTCGTCTTCATTCTCGCGTTCAACTATTCAGAGGCAATCCTTGCTCTTCCCTGTATGTATGTGGTCAATGGTAAAGACACCTTTGCTATTCCTAGCTTCCTCATGCAGATTTACTCAGCATAATTTGAAGATGTTTCTACCAACATCGGAGGCAGAAATAAATATAAGTAGAGAAAATATTGACCACCTCTAATTCCATCATGGCATCGTCAATAGCAAGGAACCACAGGGCAGAATAAATTAACAAAATATAAAAGGCTGCAAAATGGGGCTCAAGATAAAAACATTTGCAAAAATAAATTATTGTGACTCGCTCTCAAAACAACTGAAGGCATCTGAGAAGCGACATAGCGCGAAAACACAGTTTGACACGTTAAACCCGCCATAACAACAAAACATGCCAATTCGTTACTAGCTCTGCACACCGGTGTGTTGGAGAGTAAAGCCACAAAATATACAATCGAGGACGACGTTTCGCTGGTAAGTACAACAACCAGCCTCATCAGGCGACAGCCAGAATAATGCAAAACACAGCGCATATCGAGAGAAACTCCTGAAGGTAGACTGATCAAGTTGAAGGAAAGGAGGTAGACCAGAGTGGACATAGCAGACTATGAACAGCAATGTGCATGCCTGTGCTGTGAAGCCAAGTACAGGCAGGTCTCGCTTAACGAGTGAGATACGTTCCGCGAAAATTACTTGGTAAGCAAAAATTCGTTAAACCATCGTTTTTCCATGTTAAAAGTTATTAAGCCAAGTACACGTATTACCTCCTCGTTCACCGTTATGATTCCCTGCACTCATGAGCCCCAATGAGGGTGAACATCAGTACCGTTTAACGCGTGCTAAGGGCCTCCTCACGCCTGAAGGCCTCCTCAAGGCCGGAAGTCGCAGTCAGATTTTGCACCAGCTGAGTTCTTTGTTGGACTTGATTTTGAATTGAATAGAAATACTTTCCTCCTAGGTTGACGAGTTTCTCCTGAAGCTGCATCCTCTTGGGAGAATCAAGAGCATTAAAGTGGGCAACGATGGGTCACATTCTTTCTCTGGTTGGAGTTTCAAACAACTTGTGATCAAGGAGCGGAGCAGTGGATGCACGACCATGTTTGTGTGCGAGTGCTGGATAAACGGCCAAGAGAAGGAGCTTTTTCCCAAGGAGGTAACGAAATCGGCGAGCTGTGGGTAACACAACCATTGCTTTTGCATCATGGGCATCGCATTCATTTCAAAGGCATTTCTGTGTTCACAGTGAACGTCGCTGGCTCATTTGCATGTGCTGATTAATCGTAATATCGGACTTGTAAATTAATCTGTTTTATAGTTGCCTACAAGGTCACATGTGGGTGCCAGGTTTAGTCATTTACACACGGTTGCTGAGCCAAGGGCCCAAAGGCTGAAAAAGTCGAGTGGACAGCAGTGCCAACATCCAGTGCCCGATTATCTCAGTAGCAAAAGTAGCTACAAATGCCCCGCACTTTAAATGCTTTCGAAGTATCAATTCCGGTTCAGTGATTCTGTAACTTGCTCTATTACTATAGTTTTATACTGCCTTCAACTTTTATGAACGACTGGGTGTTTAAGGTTAGCGATTTGTCATTATCTGGCTGTATAACAAAATACAATTACTTTACTATCGAAGTAAAAAAGTTGTGTCTTAATATTTCCGTGTTTTTTTTATTTAGGGCCCCTTCATAACATATGCTACAGGCCCCACACTACCTTAATCTGGCACTGCCAACATCGTTACAGATATGAGTGTAGCACGTTTCTTGAACTGAACAAGGTTATTGTTATTGTGAGAGCTTGGAAAGAGAGGCGATGATGGGAGAACGGAATTCCAAAGTTGAGCAGTGCGAGGCCAGGAGCAGAGGGAGACGCGTGGTGCAGTGCGATGGTGGCTGAACGTAGTTTGGATGTGATGGATGAGATGGTAGACTGGTAAACAGTCTGGACATCTGTGAAAACAATCTTCATAGCTCATCGGATTCCTCCAATGTAAATTCAAATTCTGATTCTGAGTCCTCCTTCATTCGGTAACTCACAATCAGCGGTGTATTCGTGTGATTAGTAATGTTAGTCAGCTTAGGCTGCTTTTGCTGGCTTTAGTGTCGTGAAAAGTTTCAGAAACAACTGATTATCGTGTAACAATGTCCTTTGCCAGAATCGGTTAAATATACTCTTGAGTTGTGATATGCACTCTGTTAATCAAAACATGGTTTAGCGCTGCTATCTTTGGAAAGCGATTGTCGTTGTAAGGTTGCATTGCCTCTGTACCAAAGCAGTGTTGGTGGGTGTTCATATGCATAGGCGGTCCTGAGAAATTGTGGAAATTCCACGTGCCTATGGCAGAGCTGAAGTCTCTACATGACAATTGTGTTGTAATGGCAATGCTCTCTTAATGTTAGCTTCTGGTGTGTGTGTGTGTTTTATTTAAACGTTTATTTTATATCAACACACATTTACATACACACAATGCATACGCACATTTACACACACCTATACATACACCGACACCCACACGACAGGTTACATCGTGTGAGACAGAGACGAATCATACAGCGACTACAGATGTCACCACTGTCTTCACAAAAGGTATTGTCCTTTTTACGTGTACATCTGGGCAACCCTTATATTCTAGGCTTTGCATGGGAGCCTACAGCTGGATTAGGCTTGCTGATGACTGCGAATGATAGCAAACTATTTAGTTGTTTACTGAGCTGCTAAACTCCGCTCTGTAAGCATTTAGCTGTGTTAGCAAGTAAATCCCACGTCTGCATTATCTATTCATTACATAGCCGGCCCTCTAAGAGGTCGTCCATAAATGACGTCACGCACCTGGGGGGGGGGGGTCAGACATTTGTGACTATGTATGACGAGGGGGGGGGGTTGATAAATGTGACGTCACATCAAAATGCGCAACTTTAAATAAATATAGACAACATGTTTTACTTAATTAAATATACTTTTTAATAAATGTTTTCACCTTCAACATCAAAGTGCAGCGCCACATTAAATACGCACTACAATGACAATAGTTTAAAGATTTGAAGCATGTTTTATATTTGGGGGGGGGGGGCACAGCTTTGTGACGTCATATTTGAGGGGGGGTCTGACGTCATTTATGGACGGCCCCTAAGATCCGCTCCCCCTGTCTTGCTCTGCACTGTCTGGTTTGCACTGTTCTACAGTCTCATTTGTATGATTGAGTTATCTGTCTCATTCACATTGTACGTCTCATTTGTGTGCACTCGTTTTGCTTTGACTATCCTGTATGAGTGTTGGTCGTGTTCTGTTCAGTCCTATTTGCACTGCCTATTAATTTCAACTCTGTCTCATATATACCAGCTCCGTACTGTCTTTTTTCTACTCTCTTTTCTACTGGAATTGAACAAACTCATAAAGATTACATTAAGAAAGTACCAGAGTGCATATTAAAGTGGAGACTCTAGTTTGAACGTTAATCTTCGAAACTTTGACATTACACTGGCAGAGAGTGTGTAAAACCTCCGAGTTGTCATTGACCATGAGGTTTTGTGTTCTTACCACAGGATCATTTTGCAGGACCTTATACCTCAATCTGCACAACATCACTAGCTCTTGTCGACATCCTTATCCGTCAATTCGTCACATCCCAACTCAACAATTGCAACTCTCTCCTATGTAGCCACACCACTCATCTCCAATCTCTAGAAGATGGCCAATGCCAGGTTCTTATCCTACCTCTTCGGTCTCACATTGCTCTGCTTCTCTCGAATGATTTTTTAAAGCTGCCATTTTTTCAGAGCCGCCATTTTGGAAGCCGCCATTTTTACAGAGCCGCCATTTTTTAGAGCCGCCATTTTGAAGACGCCATTTTTACAGAGCCGACATTCAACCAATGCTCAGTCGAGGTTGCTCATTCTTTTCTGCTGCCGCAACTGATTGGTCCAGACCAGTTTCAAGGAAAATGCATATATTATCATCGTGTGTTTTTTGTTTGCATTTTACTGCAGGTATTGTGGTTAATGCAGACATGAATCCTTTTTAAAAGGTTCCAGTTTGTTGCCAGAAAAAAGGGGAAAACCCCTATTATATTTTGGTACTGACAAAGGAGGTCCAATGATGAAATTGTTTGTATTGTTTGTTGTAACTTTCTGACCCGCCTCTACTGGACATCTGTAAAAAAGAGCTGCATAGCTGATCGGATTTCTCTAGGATAAATAAAGATTCTGATTATGAACATTCTGGTTAATTCTTTACCTGGACTTCTTCCCTTCCCCTTTCCTCTGTAATTCCCTTCTTCCAGTACTTTGGCAACAATTCCCTATTCCATGCAGCTTTGCATAACTCCTCCAACATTGCTAGGACCCCCTTTGAGCATTTAACAATAACTGGGTTGTGGTCTGAATGACTTGCAACCCTGTAACCTCTGCTCTTAATATGTTGAACTTATTTTGCACCATACGTAGCCAACCATGCCAATCGCGGAGCGGGGGAAGGATAATAATGTCCCCTCTTGCTCCCAAATTGTATATGCTCTATAAATAAAAATGGTATGGATGTATGTTACAGGCAAGTGTAGCATGTATAAAAGTTGAATATCCTTCGACTAATTTTGCGATGTTTTATTCTCACACCAGTGCACTCTCATGATACCAGATATCCAACGGAAAAACCATCGCAGACCCTGCACACAGTGAAGCCGAGTTCGAATCCTAATACTCAGCCAGTCACTGGAGTTAATGAACTCGTGCTGGGAGGGATAGTAGTGGCTGGAGTCATATTGCTCCTAATCTTCATAGCCGTGATCATCGTGAAAAAGAGGAATGAGATGGCAGGTGGGTTCATAATGGATGTGCATAAGGCACTGAAAAAACATTGCTCTGGTTGCCTCTCTTTATTTGTCTCTCACCATGGCCACATGGCGTTAATTGCACGACATGAGGGGTGGGGGGCGGGGCCATGGCCTACCGGTAGCAAATTCGTCGCTCGTTGGTGAGGTTTGCAGTTTGATCCCCACGGCCGCCCTTGTTATTGCTGCTAGTGTAATAACCATAGCACGTGTTCGGTCTGCATTACAGGTTACTCAATTGGGATTGTACATAGCGATCATCGCCCCCTACTGGTAGACCAAGTTAGCAGGCCAGGTGCTGGGTCACCTTGTGCCCACACAGAGAGCTACCACTGGGGGTGCCCTTTCACATGTTTGAGATGAGATGCAATTTAATGCACTCTGAGACATTCTGATGTAAAGGGGGTTATATAAAAAAATCATTATTATTACTACCTCACTATAACATGCTTCCATCATCCAGATCTTGCCAAAGCTACACATATGTTACACATATGACAATCTCTAAGCTCCGTTGCATGGTATCCCATCAGTTGTGTCTCTACACATCTGTTTTAGGTCTCCCATTAATCCGTCTCGTGATTGTACCCCACCCGTCTCAAACGGATATTCAAGGTTACGTTTACAACACTTTCCTGCCACAAACTATCATCATACTCGTACTACATTAAAAAACAAAACTATTCTGGATTGATGACCTGGGTGGATTCCTGTCTGCCTTGGTGCCGCACTCCCAAGTGCGTGTGCATGGTCGTGATGTCACCGGGAATATCTGCGTGGTGACGTCACACGCATTTCACAGTGTTGAACCGGGTTCCTGCGCACTGACGTCACGCCTCCACACTCCATGTGCGGCTAGTGCTATTGCATACAGGCAGTCCCCGCTTTTACGACGTTTCAATGCGTTCCTTGAAACCCCGTTGCAAATAGGATCGTCCTCAATCTGACCCTATTTTCCTGTAGACAGAAACATTCACAAATACTCGAGAATAATAAAGCTCCACGCCGAGTCGCGTTGGGAACCAGACCAGCTCCGTTCACATGAGTCGTATGGGAATGTGCGTTGTAAATAGAGTTTCTGCGTCATAAATCCATCCACATTGGCGTTATATAAACGGTGTTAATTGTGGATCGTCGTAAACCGGAGACCGTCTGTACTGTATACCATATACCACCATAATTCGTATCATATCACACTAAACTGTGATATGGCTACGTACGGAACGAAAAGAGTTCAACATACATAGACACAATTAAAAAAAAACCTTTCCGGGTGGCTCCGTGTAATCTAACCTGTCAATTGCAACCAATCAATGAGCAATTCACTCCAATTTTAACTTTTACCAACGAACGAACTCTATTAACCAATGGACACTTAACTTCATTACCAATGCAGAAAACCTCAATGTAATTAAGGATACCATTTTTTTTCACCAAATTGCTAGAATAAATTCATCTTACTAAATTAATATAACCGGCCAATCGCGACCAACCAGCAACCCTCTCTCATTGTTCATTTGGGTCACGTGAACGACTGTCCTTTGGGGCGCCTTCGACTTATGGACCCAGATCAGGAGGCTAATTCGCACGAGGCCAAAGCTGCTGTTTGTGAACCACCTCATTGATGCTGGATGTAATCTGAAAGAAACGTACAGAATTATCAACATATTTTTTTTCCTGGTTTTCAACATCCTGGTTTGCTGCCAACCCGAATCAAATTAACGAATTTCCCCACAACATTTGATTGGCTCTGTCAAATTCACGAACCTGCTATCAGAGATTTTGGCTATCCGCGAATGGCAGTTGAAACTCTACGCGTCCCCTGCATCGAGAAAGAGAAACAAAGTGATGCGTTAAAGTAATGAGAGAGAATGTGACGTGAGAAAGTGATGAGATAAGTTTAGTGCATTTATAAACTGTAATTTAATACTTGAATGTTATTTTTTTTATTCACTTCATGTTTATTATAATACATTTTCATTGTTTTGTGTTACGATCATTTCCATGTATCCAATAGCTTATTTATGTATTTAAGGCAATTCACTAAAAAGATAGGTTTTTATTGGCCAATATCATCCGCGAAATTTGCTATTCACGAGCCTCTCCGGAACGTATCCCTCACGATGACTTACGTAGTCGAAAATTCGCATTTGACGTACACGATCGAACACGAGGGTACCTAATTAGGAATTTCGTTCACACGAGTTCCAGTTGATGAGCGTGTGAACCCCAAGTATGCGTACATGGTTTGGCTCTAATGAGCACTAAAACAATCCCATTGAAATAGTTTTCTTATGCAGAACTGTACACAGGCATCCCTCACGTAACGCCACCCACCACTACCCCCCGAAAGCGCAAATTCGCAGTTTTTTTAGGGACACACTTCGCACGCTTACGCTCTGCGTTTGACAGTTACGTGCTCCGCAAAAAAGAAATTCCACGATTAAAATTGAAAAGTAAAATAACAAATATATTTCTGACGGTGTCACCTCGCCATGGCAGCGTCACAGTGTCACGGGCTGGGCATAGCCTTCCATGATCTACTGCTGGCCTTTGTTTGCACTACGAAATCGTTGACGAATCCCAGAAGTTACCCATTATTAAGTAATCTTTGCAAGTAAGATTTATAATCTTAAATATATAGTTTATTAAACTCCATATGAAGTATTGTTTTGTAATTTTAATAATATTACGCGTTACATTTGTACGCATTTTTGTAAATCCAGCGCTAAAATGAAATGAAATACTTTATTTTTATTCAATAACGCACACCCCCCCTCCACCCTATCATAAGTATCTATGGAAAAACAGGCTTCGCAGAGCACGATTCCATTTACGCGCTGTTTTCAGGAGCGCATATCGTGCATTACGCGTGAGACACCCGTACTTCCATGTTCGTGATTCCGGTTCCAAATGTAAACATTTACATCGTTTGTCCCAAACAACACAAACGACACTGCGAAACATCCCACTCACCTCTCTCTCTCCATCCCCTTCACTCCTCTCCCTCCCTGGAGGGTGCAGATAAGGAGGTGGCTGGGAAATCGGATGGAGATCAGTGTGTGTACGCCAATCTTGAAATGATGCCATCTTCGTCCATTCCTCGCCCCGTCTCGACAAACAGCACCACGTACGCCACCGTCACAGGTACCGTGCGTCACGAGAGGGCCCGGAACTTCATAGAGATGGGTTCCATCTTGGCGTTCCACGGTCGTTACGCCTCGCCCTTCTCGCTATTCTCTGGGGGGTTCCTGGTGGGCTCTGATGTTGTATGTATGTTGAACTTCTTTTGCACTGTACGTAGCCAACCGTGCTAATCGGAGGTGCGGAGAGGGGCAACACACTAAACACAAAAAGCAGGTCTAAAGAAATAAGTTTTCAATCTAGATTTAAAACTGTATAGTTCCATTGGTTCCCTAATATTGGAAGGAAGAGCATTGCAGACGGCCGCAGAAGCGCATCTAAAAACGGGCGATGCAGTGACCGTCTTTGTTCGATGGTTAGCCAAAAGCCGCAGCTGCTGCAAGGATGACCGGAGTTTGCGTGGCGGGTTATGTTCATTGAAGAGATCAGCATGCTAAGAGATGAACCTTGGCAGCAAAGCGCGTAACTTTACCAGGTGTTCACGTGAGAGATGTGGGGCGGGGGGGGGTGTGACATCGTCTGTGAAGCGACTTCACAAATCAGAAATCTTTATTTGTCACGCTTGACCTGTGTGCATTTCCAGACTCGAGGGTCCAGGACGAAGGGGTGGTGTACGCCGAGGTGACCACTGACCGTTTCACCGGAGCTCCCAGAGAATCCACGGAGCCTAACGGGCCCAGTACGGTCTACTCAGAGGTCCAGGCCCACAGGCCTTGACAAGACCTCCCTTCAACGAACCTTCACTTCTGCAGCCGCAGTGTTTGAATTTGCTTTTCTTATTTGTCAACTTTAGTTTTTAGATTTTTATATTTCTTTATTTTAGCTTCTGTTTGTCAGTGGTTTGATGACTCCATGAATTTGAACTGAATGAAACATTATTTCATTGTCTACAATGGCCAGGCATAATTCTGATTGATATCCACGTGTCTTTTCGTTGTTTGTATTCAAAGGTCGTTACCCATTTCTAATTCTAGCTTTCTCATGTTGTTCGTTGGGTTCTACATTGTCCATTATTCTGTTTCCAGTCTGGTGAAGATATTTTAGATTTGGTTTGTTCTCTTGGTCTTTCACTATCTGAACTGACTGCGATGGATCCAGAAATCTCAGACCACTCCGTGGTCCTCTTTGATATATCCCTGCCCCCTCCTGGTCCTTCTATTGAACATCAAATTTCATTTAGCAAACGTCCTATCGAGTTCTCCACTCGCTGACGACTGTCAGCTTCCCGCTGAAGAAGCTACTCAATTATAAAACTCTGTTCTGTCAGAGATCCTGGATCATTTGGCTCCCCTCCAAACCCTTTGGACATCTTCCTATCACCCTTCGCCATGGCACAATGCAGAATTGATGGCGCAAAAATGTACTGTCCGTAAACCAGAACGTACTTGGAGGAAGTCCGGCCTCACTATTCGTTACAAAATATTTAAAGAACAGCTTCTTACTTTACGTAACAACATTGCATGGGCTAAATCCTCCTACATTGCTGGTCGCATTGCAAATAGTGATAACAATACTCTGACCTTGTTTTCCTGTATCAGTCAACTTTTGAATAAGGAACCAAATGTAATCCCCCACTCCTCCGCTGATTTCTGTACCAGAATTCAACAGTTTTTTCACGATAAAATTTCCATTATCCGGTCCAAATTACTGTCTCTTCCCTCTGTTCCCTCTCTTTCCTACTTGCATCCAGCTAAGTTCGAGACCAACATTTTTACGGAGTTTCCCGCAATTTCAACTGCAGAACTTCATCTCGTTAGTTGCTGCTTTTCAACCTACCAGCTGTTCACTGGATCCGTTCCCTTAAAGGCTGTCCCGTCACGGGATCTTTAACGTGCCCTGCGAAGCGTGGATGTTGCTCCCGGCCCACCGGGATTTGTCTCCTTCTCCGCATTTAGAATCAACGTTCCAATGGTGTAAATGCTTACCCCGAGCTCTCATACTCTGATGGTGCATTGTCTTTGAGTTGTGCGCCTTTTGGCGTCATCTGGTCCAACACCATGTGAGACTAGGCTCTATGGAAAGCTGTCTCGGGTGTGGACCAATCAACTTCAAGGACAGTGCACACATTATCAGAGTTGTGTTTTTTGTTTGCATTATGGCTGCAGGTATGTGGTCTATGCAAATGTAATAAAGAACTCGGACGCTCTCTCTGTCTCCGTGTCCTTTATTTGGGTTCTTATGCTTTTCCCTCACGGCACTCCCCCAGATACTCTTCGTTCGGCAGCCCTAGGCTGCTGTCGCTCACGTAGCCCACTTTCTCTCCTAGCAGACCCGCTGCTGAACTCCTCGTGCAGACCCCCGCTGCCCAACTCCCCTTTTGCAGACCCGCTGCTCTCTGCAGCCTCCTCGCTGCTCCTGCTGCTCCGGGGTCGGTCACCGTTGGCCGACGGTGCCGAACCTCGGGGTCCGTGTATGTGGCGATCTCGCCACTCTCTCTCTCACTCTCCGCCCTGCGTGGCCTCACTCTTTCCCAGTCTCCGATCACTCCCCTTCCTCTTCCGGTTTCTCCCCCTATAGACCTGAACCCTCTCCCCCACGTGACGTAACTCCTCCCCCCATGACGTCACTTCCGGGAGGTCGTTTACGCCCGCGTTACACAAACATGACTCCTTGTAAAAAAGGTGTCAGTTTTGTTGCCAGATAGAAGGGTAAAAAACCAATTATCACGTTTAGAGTATTTGGCTGCTTAATGAATGTCCACACGATGGGAGCCACACTTCGTTGAGCTATCATTTGTGGCCAGGTCGCTTCTGAGAAATAGCTCTATAGCTCAGTGGGCCTTACCCGGCAAAATAATTAATTAGTACATTAAGGGTTAGTATTCCTCCAGTATAAATAAATGTTCTGATTCTGTATTATGATTATTGTTCTTTGGTTATTTCGGTAATCAAATCAAATAATAACAGACACATGCAGAGAGAGACACACACAAAGACACATTGTGTGTGTGTCTCTCTCTGCATGTGTGTCTGCCTATGTTATTTCCGTGTCTGTGTTTTATCATTCATTCTTACCTGATGATGGTTGCTTGCGTCGCAATCGAAACGTCGTATTCTATTGTTATTTGATTTGATTTCCTACGTGACTTTAGCGAAAGAACCAAAGAGTAATTCCTGCAGTCACGAAAGCTTCGAATCTAGATCATTAGTGTTGCTGTTATAACTCCCGCAGTATTTATCTGGGCGGCCGCTGGATGCTAACCGCGGACCTCTGCAACAAGCGGCCGTGTCGCTGTCCGAGGCAAAGGCGCAGCCCTGCAATTGCTCGCTTCACTGCGAGCAGAAGGGCATCTACTGGAGGGTATTTGGCCTCCTCTTCCACTCCGGCCGTATGTACGTCTTGGAATAGTTGGACGTTATCCGCACCTCCGATGGGCACGGTTGTGCTACGTACGGTGCGAAAGAAGTTCAACAGACATGCGATGCACACACAAATAACCCCCGTATAGCCTTAACAGACTTTTGGGGCAAGTGTTATACCCACACTTTACCCCCCACACACAACCTGGCGTGTGACTGGGGGAGGGAGGGAGGGGGGAGAGAGATAGAGGCTGTTGCGGTGTGGTGGGGTCTAGGAAACTTGTGCCATTGTTTCAACTGCCGCGTCTGGAGATCGAAGCGACCGGCCGATTACGCAACTGCAGAGTCCGACGTGAATCCGAATTAATCGATTAAAAGTCACGTAGAAGGGAAATAATATAATAATAAAAATAAAACATAATAAAATACAGTTCTCACGAAGTTTCGGCCACAACGCAAGCAGCCGTCCTCAGGTGAAGAACAGGGTTGTTGGAAAGACAGCGTCCCAATGAACACCACCAAGCTTGGCAGCGTATATTTAAGCTGGGTAGGAGGAGGAGAGCGCCTTGACAAAGGAATTTAAATATCAACAGAGGAATGTAGCATGTTTATGGAAAATACAGATATGGGATTAGTCACTACTTGTGGAATGTGTACGTGGTGGGGGGGGGGGGGGTCTCAAAGTCATATTATGCTCGTGTATTATGTAGGATTAGCAGTAATAAAAGGAGGAAGTATGATTAGCAGTAATAAAGGGAGGGAAATTTTAATAGTAAGGAGCTGCAGCAGCCAAACCACCACGTAAAAAACTAAAATATAAACTGCATCAATATCATAATTGTTTTTTAACCCTTTAATCTGGCAACAAAACTGACACCTTTTTTACGAGTCATGTTTGCATAGACCACAATATCTGCAGTCATAATGCAAACATTATGACTGCAGGTATTATGACTGCAGGTATTGTGGTCTATGCAAACATGTTTGCATAGACCACAATACCTGCAGTCATAATGCAAACAAAAAACATATGTTTGCATTATGACTGCAGGTATTGTGGTCTATGCAAACATGACTCCTCGTAAATAAGGTGTCAGTTTTGTTGCCAGATAAAAGGGTAAAAAAAACAATTATCATATTTTTTACTAGCAAATGAGGTACCAATGGTGCATCAATTTCATCCACGGACGTTTAGAATCGATTTCCCGTAATCACCAGCAAAAAGGGGAATCGACTTCGCTACCGCAGCCATCGCGAATCGATGGAATCGAATCGAGCTCCTGCAAACGCCCGCTATGGAGTAGCGGCAGCAGCAGCAGCGGCGGAGGCGGCAACCACCAGCGGCTCACTCATCCTCACGGAAACAACGCATCCACACGCCCGATACGTGATGCGTGGGCCTCTAAGAGCCCGCGACATCCACACAACAACACAAACAACGATACAACGAGCAGGCGCGGGAGAAGAAACACATCAGCGATGAAGGCCCCATGTCCGCGGGGCCTACGGGCTTTCCTGAGCAGCCTGGCCGGGTTCGCGCTCGGATTCTCGGCAGCCACTTGGCTCTTCTCGCCCTGGGCAGCGCAGCGAGCCGGCAGTGGCGGCAGTGGCGTCGTTCCCACCGGGGTTCACTGCTGGTGGCAGGGCGGCTTCGGGCGAGGGGGAGCTCTACTGATGGGCGCCGGGAGAAGCGGTGCGTCGTCATTCTCGTTTGCATTCTCTTTCCCATTCGCGTCGTCCTCGGCCTCCCGGGAGGAGACGGAGTGGGGAGGAGTGCGGACCCGCAGCTTCGTCTACGTCGGGGTCATCACGGCGCACAAGTACCTGTCCACTCGCGCCTGGGCCGCCTATCGAACTTGGGCCCCCACTGTGCCCGGCCGCGTTGACTTCTTCACCAGCGATGGATCCAGCACCGAGCTGCCGCTGCCGCTGGTGGCGCTGCCCGGCGTGGACGACGTCTACCCGCCGCAGAAGAAGTCGTTCATGATGCTGAAGGTACATATGCAGGAGGGTGGTGGTGGTGGTGGTGGTCGCAGACGCGGTGGTTAGACCAGAATAACACCACGACTGTTGACCCCCCCCCCCCCCTCTCTCTTATCAGTGCCTCTCAGAGGTCGCAAACGGGTTTTGATTCCTTACCCGTACCAGTACCCGGCCGCACCAGGGTCCCAAACGGGTACCCGTACCCTACCCGATACCTGGCTACCCGTACCCGGCCAGGTATCGAGTAGGGTACGGGTATCGGGTACCCGATTGCGACCTCTGGGATGAAGCCATGTTGCAGGCGCGGGTGGGTTGATTCTAGGAACTTGAATTGTGAGAAGAGACAAGACGTTGGGAAATGAGTGACAAACGGTGACTCACCAGTGACTCACGGCCTACCCGTACCCGGCCGCACCAGGGTCGCAAACGGGTACCCGTACCCGGCCGGGTACGGGTAGCCGGGTATCGGGTGGGGTACGGGTATCGGGTACCCGGTTGCGACCTCTGGTGCCCCTACCTTATACTGGTAGGAACCTCCTGGTTACACCAGCCCACAGGGGATTATTGTGTCCGTCCGTCGTGCAGGGAGGGGCTGGGTGGGGAGGGGCTGGTCACCCCGTGGTGCCCTTATAAAACTCAACGTTTAACCTACTCACGCCGGCTTGTGCCCGCCCTCACAGTCGGGCATATTTGCGGAATACACCACGCCGTCGTTGACCCTGGCCATTGACCGAGCAACCCAACGTTCCTACCAGCTCCCTCCGCAGGAATGTGTTTACAGAGCAATGCAGACCTTAATTCCTTTCCAGCTCAGACCCCGCTTGCTTGCCCATTGTCACATATATAGCCTTGTTGTAGCTGCTCTCTCTCTCTCTCGTTGGTTCAGCAGTTTCCACTGCTGGATTGTATTGTTTCCGCCTGAAGACGACCGCTTGTGTTGCGATCGAAACGTGGGGATTTATTTTGTTTTCTACCTACGTGACTTTACCGAAAGAACCAAAGAGTATGGATTCCTGCAGTCACGAAAGCTTTAAATCAAGACCAGACCATTACCCCGTGCTCCTTACAAATCTCAACGTGTATCATACAAAGTCACCATCACAAGGGAGAAACACAAACAAATAGACACAAACATGTAGCCCGTATTGAAACGGCTGTGCGCCGTATGGGCCTGAAAACGCAATTTCCCCCGTACAAGAATCCGGGGTAAACCGTATGGGTTGACAGGTATGATCATACAACAACAAATATAACAAAATATATTACCAGGTAGGTGAGGGTCCCACTGAGCAATGTAGTTGTTTTTCAGAAGCGACCTGGCCATCAGAAATGATAGCTGCTCAACCAAGTGGGCTTGTCATCACGTGTAAATGTATAGCAGCAGCCAAATACAGGTAGTCCTCTACTTACGATGGAGATGCGTTACGACGACCCCATCGTAAGTCAAACATATCGTGAGTCGTAGATGGTCTAGCCTACCCAGGTGTCTTAAGGAATGGTGATAATTTCTAAATGTGGAAGTAAAAACCAGAGGACCCGGAGAAAAATCCACGCGGCCACAATGAAAGAGAGAGATATGCAAAATCCACATATACAGCAGACGTCAGGGTCAGGATTGAACCCACGACCTCCTGCATACCATGCAAGGGAGTTAATATCTGTTAAACTCTTTAACTTAGCTTTCCCGCTCGCGACCCAATCAATAACATTGGCGGCGAATATGCACCGGTGCTAGACCTCCCCTAGGTCGACTCAGCTTGAATGGGTACCTGGTGTGGGTGTGCAAACATTCAGCGCCGGGGAGATGAAGGCAGGCCGGGCGGGTGTAGTGCTGGCGACCCACCCCCCTCGTGTGCCGTGCCGGCCTTCATAGGTGCTTTTCGCTGACAGCACTTTCCCCCTAAGTCTGTTAAGGTTACAGGGGGGCGGGCGAGGATCTTTGTCTCTGTGTTTCTCTTGCGCGCGTAGTACATGCACGACCACTACCTGGACCAATTCGAGTGGTTTGTTCGCGCCGACGACGACGCCTACATTCGCGGGGATCGCCTCGAGCAGTTCCTGCGCCGCCTCAACAGCAGCGAGCCGCACTACCTGGGCCAGACGGGGCTGGGCACCACCGAGGAGCTGGGCAAGCTGGCGCTGGAGCCCGGCGAGAACTTCTGCATGGGTGGCCCGGGAATGGTGTTCAGCCGGGAGGCGCTTAGGAGGCTGGCGCCCAACGTGGGGCCGTGCCTGCGCGAGATGCACACGGGGCACGAGGACGTGGAGGTGGGGCGGTGCGTGCGGAGGTTCGCCGACACGCAGTGCGTGTGGTCCTATGAGGTGAGTGAGTTGGGTGAGCGGGTGCGAAATGGTGAGTTTGTGGTTGAGTGATTTGCTGGGTGGGTGACTGAATGGATGGGTAAGTAAATACTTGGATGGTTGGTGGGTGAGTGAATCTGTGAGTAAAGTGGGTAGGTGGGTGGGAGAATACGTGAGTGGGTGGGTAAGTGTACGATTGGGTGAAGTGAGTAGTTGAAATGAGTGGGTGGTTGAGTGAGTGGGTGAGTGCTTGAGTGGATGAGTGCTTTGTTGAGTTGGATATTTTAATAAGCGAATAGATGGGTGGGTGAGTAGGTGAGTGAATGAGTTACCGAGTGAGAATCGGCGACAGAAGGGTGAACTGTTTTTTGGGGTGTAACATGCTAGCCAATCAAACACCAGCTCCACACTTAGCAATAAGAATACTCGCCATCCAGACTCTAGCCTGACCCGACATGGCGTCGGTAGGCCTTCCTCCAGCAATGGAATAACAAAGCATGACATTTTTTTATTACTATTATTACATGCGTATAAGCTGAATAGAACTACGCTCTAAATTTTCGTGCTCGGCAAGGCCCCCTAGTCTCGATGGTTTTGCTCCTGCCAATAACATCTGGCAATGTAATAGCATTAATTTGATGGGCATTGCTGATGAGACCCAGATGGGGTCGAAACCAGTCCACGTTTTTTATTCGTAAAGAAATGTTTGTCATGAAACATGACTCCGGAAGGCCCAAACAGGCTGATGGATGAGAGATAAATAAATACTTGGGTTTTTTGTTTGTTAATGAAGAGAGATGTACTTTTGTCTGTTCGTTTGAATCTCCGTTATCTTGCGCTGACGAGCTTACATGGGCAGATCCACAAGTTTAACAACCTCAAACATTTCAGCATCAGCCGAATAGTTCCACACGTGGTGCCACATATGGTGCCACTTCGAAAGTGGTTTTAGAAAAATATGGATTATTTATGGAATAACTCATTGGTTTAATGCATACGCGAATCATAATGCCTGATCGCCATCACAGCGGAGATGAAAGCCAGTTTGTCTGCGTGCGTCTAAACACCATTGTACTTTGTGTGCATTCCTCCTTAGTGAACAAAAACGTGGAAGCAATCATTTATTCTATTCCAACTATAGTCCAGATTTGTTGACATCATCAGACATGGTCAATCCACTGCTAGTTGGAGCCTCCCCCCCCCCTTACCCGGCACTGGTCGTATGGATCGTAGTGGTTGCCTGGCATCCTTCACTAAAGCTGGTCGGTGCGGGTTGATGACCGGTTCAGATATCAGACATCATTCACCACTGATGTTAGTCGTGGCCAGGAATCAAACTCGGCCGCTGGGTTTATAGTGCAGTGCGCGCACCACCGTGCCGTCCCTTCCACCCCTGACACACTTTACCGACGTGTACAAAAAAAAACACCACCACGATACACACTTTACGATTATACTCCTCGACTACTGACGCCCACTGGCGCGCGCCGAGGCGCCCGACACCTCGACCGCTGGCAAAAAATGTAGCCTCTCGCCGAAACGCGTTAAATCTGCCAGCGCGTTCCTGACAGCGCATGCCAGCGGTGCCCCACTTGGGCTGGCGCCTGCTTCGCCTTCCATGGCCACACTTGAAAGATTTTATCCTTTGCTCCCCCGTATGTACTGTATATGTATGTACGTCGAATTTCTTTCGCACCCATCGGCCGCACGGCGTCATTTCAGCGGCGTTGGCTCAACACAAGCAACACTTGACCGGTTTGATTGTGCGGATTTAGTTTTTGTCCATGGTAAAAAAAAAAATCTTGAACCCGGACAAAACTATGTGTTTGTTGAAATTCTTTCGCACCCGTACGTAGTCAACCGTGCTAACAAAATTGAACACAAAGCAGTTCTAAAGAAATTAGATTGTCAATCTATATTTAAAAGTGCATAGCTCCAGTGGCTTCCTAATGTGGGAAGGGAAGAGATTTCCAGGAGGCCGCAGAAGCGCGCATGAAAGCACGCGATGCGACGACCAGCGTCTCTGTTCGATGGTGAGCCAAAAGCCGCTGCGTGGCTGACCGGCTACGTACGGTGCGAAAGAAGTTGAACATCCATAGTTTGCGCGATGAATTATGCCCCTTGACGACATCAGTAAGTTCTTTAGGTGAAATTCTACTGCTTGAGCTCAACCGTAAACATGAAATTGTTTAAAGGGGGAGGGGGTGACATAGAACCAAAACTCAGGGGTGTATTCCACAGTCAATGTTAAACACTAGAGGAATGTTAAACAGTTTATAATTTAATTTTTATTTAAAGCTTTCGTGACTGCAGGGATTCATATTCTTGGTTCTTTTTTATTGTTTTATATTTTTATTATTTTAGTGTTTCCCTTCTACGTGACTTTACCGAAAGAACCAAGCATATAGTTTATACTTGGTTTATTTTGGCTCGGCTTGTGCAGTTGTAATGTCAATGAGAGCGATAATCCCTCCACCATCTAACCTATGTGTGTCTGTATGTTTAACTTATTTCGAACCGTATGTGGCCAACCTCTGCGAATTGGGGGTGCGGGGGAAGGACCACAAACTAGACACAAAAAGCAGACATAGACAAACAAATAAAGTTGGCAGATGGGTCATGTGCCAATTGATTTGTATTCTTACAGCAAACCGGCATTTTACAAAAGTGAGCAAATTCGAAATTTTTGTAACTGCGTGGTTTTTCTGATGTCTTCAAGGCCACCTACTTGAGGGACGCGGATTAGGAAGCGCATTCACTCGAGATGTGAGCTCTGGCTACCCTACCTGACCATGCTGGGTGTACTCTTCAGCGAAACGTGGTACTATAACTGCCCAATTCCCCTTCGCTTTCCAAAAGCGAAACAAAACAGCAAGTTGGTAAATGTGTCCGCGTTGACAACCTGGCCGTATCGGCTGGCCACAGCTTAAATTGACATCGTACCGACACCGTCTGACCCAAACAAAAACACTAAAGAATTTGACGAATCCATTTCTTCTCCATTGTCTGTGCAAAAGGACATCTGCCCGACAATGTCGATACTGTACGCGTAGATTATCTTTCTTTTCGCCGAAAAAAAAAATTGGCAGTTAGACCCACACATGATAGCAATCTCAAGTTTCGCCATGCATAAGAAGTCTGTTTCGGAATGGGGCATTTGACGCCAGGGGTTTTCCTGGCAATATTCATCGATCCCTTTGTCTACACAAATGTCCAAGTGTACAGAAAGACAACCCATAATCAACGTTTTTGGGTTTAGATCGCGTTTATTTATGAATGTGTCGTAACCCTCCACCACCCGACACGGCCAATCAGTAAAAAAGTGTCACGTTGACAAAGACAAATAGTTCACTGCTTTAGCCCACCGGTGTGTTGAAGCCACAACATTTACAATTTGAGTACGACGTTTCGCTGGTAATTGCAACCAGCATCATCGGGCAATTCGCCAGAATGGTGAGGTTCTCCTGTGTCTCCCGTTCTTATATAGAGCAGCAGCAGGGTGACGTCATCATTAACTCATCAAGTGCCAAGATTCAAGGGGGGAGTTATTGTAATTATATACGACACATTTATAAATAAACGCGATCTAAACCCAAAAACGTTGATTATGAATAACATTGGTCGCGAAAGCCTACGTGTTAAACTGAGAAAGACAACCGCCTGATACGCCGATACTCTACGCCTAGATTTGTTTTCTTTTCGCCTAAAAATATATTTTGCCAGTTTGACCGACACACGATACTGAGCCCAAGTTTCCCCCCATGCATAAGAAGTCGGTTTCATAACGAGGCATTTGTCACCAGAGGTTTTTTCCTGGCAATGATCATGATCCAGATGCTTTCCAAAAAAGCACCGCTGTCTCTTCCAAGTTGGAAGCAACAGCGGCTGCGGGTGGTGGCAGCAGTGGTTTGGGCCCATGCCCTCGCTGTCTGGCCAAAAAATTCAGCTTGCGAAATGTGGGAATGTGTCTGGTGGTGCCGAGATGACAATTCCACTTTTTACGCTCGCACAATACCAGCTGCGCCTTGCACGGCCTCGGGGAGATCCCAGCATCTTCTTGGTTCTTTCGGTGAAGTCACGTAGAAGGGAAGTAATAAAATAATAAAAATAAAACATAATAAAAATTCTGCTTGCAAAATGTTTTATTATGTTTTATTTTTATTATTTGATTACTTCCCTTCTACGTGACTTTACCGAAAGAACCAAGAAGAAGAATCCCTGCAGTCACGAAAGCTTTAAATCTAAAGATCCCAGCATGTTTTCCCGCTGCAGAGAAGCCGTGCCGTGACGTGCCAATGGTGTTGCGGGCAATGAACATGTTGAGACCGGTTCACGTGCAACTGTGAGCCATGGTCGGGAATGGAACCCAGATTTCTGGATTCGTAGTGCAGTGCTACTACCTATTAGAGCCCTTCGGGTGTATGTTAGTTTGTATGTATGTTTTTGAACTCGTACCAGTGGCGGCTCCTGCAAAATCTCTCAGGGGGGGCAAATGTCTGGATGATTGATAGGGATAAGGTCCACCCATGCAATGGATAAATTAACAGCTTAAGCATGTAAAGGCAACTTCACTACTTTAATATTAATGAAAAATAAAGTGACTCTTACAATACATCTCCTTGTTTGTTTCTATACTCACTATTATTACAATCCACTCAGTTTCTTCTATTAAAGATTCCACTAGGTGGCGACAAATAATATTGTTGACTGAAACGTGCTTACGTATGATGACGTAAGCACGTATGATGACGTAAGCACGTTAGTGCGAGCCCTCCCGGAAGCCGTAGAGAATGCATTGCAGCGCCCGCCGTTCAGAAAAAAAACATCTTTGAATGTAAGTCTATGGGAACACTCGGGGCGATTCTCAGCCGGAGTGAAATCGCCCAAAAAGAGGCGGTACTCCACAGAACGTGACATGACGCTGATTGGACTATATCCAGAGGCACAGTAACGGCTGAGATTGGTGGTGCGTCGCCCAATCGCCCTAATGAAGAAACCGCCCCTGACTCACACCATACATAGCCAAGCGTGCTAATCGGATGTGCGTGGGAAGGACAACACACTAAACACAAGCAGTGTAGAAATGAGTTTCAATCTGGAATGAGGTGACATCTGGTCCACATATTTGGGGCAGCACTTTCCCACTTGCCCTGTCGTTGAGAGAAATGTTTGCTGCATGATCCCACCTGATGTTCATATCGAGAGCTGGAATCTAGCCGTATTAAGTGCAAAGATTAATTTTATGCAATGGCTTTTTTTGTACAGTCATCGGGTGGACCAGGCTAAGATTTCTCAGCTCACAAAAAATGTAAACCCGGTTTAATTACACAAAGTTGAAACCTGGAATCAAACCTAGCGTCTCAGCAGTGCCAGCTCAGCCCTCTAGCCTGAGCCACCCATCTTCTCGGACTTGGTCTATGAGCCAGATTGATTCATCTCATCCATAGTGTGTTGAACCACTACACTACAGGTCCAAACACTTTATCTTTCTGCCTTTTTCCCAAACACATTACTTAACTTAAAAATGTCCTCCCATCATCACAAGTTCTGACAACCTTGCTCAGCTAAAGATATGTATTCACTCTTTCTCTATGTATGTTGAGCTTCTTTTACACCGTACCTAACCAACCGTGCCAATCGGAGGTGCGGCGGAAGGACAACAAATGAAAGAATTGAGTTCTCATTCGTAATTTAAAAGTGCATAGCTGCAGTGGCTTTCTAATATCACAAAGGAAGAGCGTTCCAGACAACCGCAGAAGCGCATCTAAAAGAGCGCGATGCAGTGAACGTCTTTGTTCGATGGATAGCCATCGATGGTTAGTCATCGAACAGTGGATTGGATCTTTTCTGCAGGACAGGACCCAGCAGATGGCCTTGGGTCCCCATGTGTCCCCTTCTAGACCCTCCCCTCACGGTATCCCTCAGCAGTCAGTCTTATCTCCCCTTTTATTCAGTGCCTACGTTAGGCTGCTTGGGAACTGTCATCCGAAGGCACGGGTTTCAGTGCCATCAGTAACGCCGATGACACCCAGATGTCTCCTTCTCAGGTAACCCATGCAGCTCTCGCCTGCTTAACTCAACAGACTGTCTGGCAGAGGTAGCTGCATGGATGAAGCAGAACTGGCTAAGACGGAGCTGATGATTGTAGGGTCAGAAAGTCGGCTGAGGATGGGACAGGAGGGAGCTTGAGCCTCCATCAACACTGGTCAACAAAAAAAAATTCTGGCCTGGACTTTTGCAGCTGTTTTAGACTAATTTCAGGGTGCTGATTCCAAATCTGATCTCAGATTTGCTCTATCACATCTCATTTTTATGCTATCGGCATACCCCATTTTCATTGATTTTACCCGAAATTAACTCCGTCACTTATGATTCAAGTTCCTAGAATCAACCCACCTGCGCCTGCAACATGGCTTCATCCCAGAGGTCGGAATCAGTGACCCGATACCCGTACCCTACCTGTACCCGGCCGGGTACGGGTAGGGTACGGGTACGGCCGGGTACGGGTACCCGTTTGCGACCCTGGTGCGGCCGGGTACGGGTAAGGAATCAAAACCCGTTTGCGACCTCTGCTCACCGCCCTCACCGCCATGTCTACTCCATCTCGCCGCTCCCACCGCAGATGCAGCAGCTGTTCTACGAGCACTACGAACGCAACAAGCGCGGCTACATCCAAGATCTGCCGGCGAGCAAACTGCACCGCGCCATCACTCTGCACCCCAACAAGCGCCCCGCGTACCAGTACCGCCTGCACTCGCTGCTGCTCGCTTCACGTGCCCAAGAGCTGCGCCACAAGACCATCGAGCTGCACCGGCAGATCCTGCAGACTGCGGTGAGACGGGGTGGAGGGTACGGTCTTCGGCACGTGCCAAGTTACACCCATCGTCGTAACATCTATTTAAAAAAACGACACCTAATGTGTGTATATGTATCGATTTAAAGCTTTCGTGACTGCAGGGATTCATCTTCTTGGTTCTTTCGGTGAAGTCACGTAGAAGGGAAATAATAAATCACGTAGAAGGGAAATAATAAAATAATAAAGCTTAAATATACGCTGCCAAGCTTGGTGGTGTTCATTCAGACGCTGTCTTTCCGACAGACCTGTTCTTCACCTGAGGACGGCTGCTTGCGTTGTGGCCGAAACGTCTTGAGAATTATTTTATTATATTTTATTTTTATTATTTTCTTATTTCCCTTCTACGTGACTTTACCGAAAGAACCAAGAAGATGTGTATATGTATATAACAAAAATATACGCACGGTAAGTCCTTGCTTAACGCGTGGTGTTCACACAACGCGTTTTGTCTATAACGCGTCTCTTGCACGAGGAAACACGTGAAACGCGTGCACCGTTATAATGCGGTTTCTTCGTGGTCGACGATGAACTACTTTCTTGAGCTGCACAGCTGAGCGGTACAGTGATACAGTACGCGGAATGATACAGCACAGCAGCAGCGTACCCTCCATTATTTGCCCCGCCATCTCGCTGCGTATGCGTAGTAGTATCTCTGCAAACTTTATCGTTATTTATGCGGAAATATTTTCGTTAAAATGCGTTTTTTGCACAGCGTAGCACTTTTCAGGAACGCATCTACCGCGATAAATGAGGACCTTGCCGTATTAGGGCTGTTTTCGATTAATAGTAAATTAAGTTTCTTTAGTTCACTCCCTGAATCTATTTATTTCAGAGGGGCTGTATTTCAGTAATTTCATCATTTATCACAGAGCTGTCTTCAGTTTTTGTCGAGATAAATAAAATGTAAAAAAAATCAGTTCCTGAAGCTGCCAGTGCGTGGAGCGCGTAACATCAGACGGCACGGCGCGCTTCACGCGGTACGACGCTGAAAGCACGGCGGAGAGAGGCGCGTTGAGTTTGTATTCATTAAAACGTTCTTATTATATCTTACCCGGCGCTCTTATCCGCTGGCACCTGCAGACGGAGGCTCAGCAGCTGCTCGATAACGGCGGCGACGACGAAGCCAGCACCGCCTTGGACGTGTCGTCAGAGGACCGGCGCCTTGGCGCCTCGCCCTCCTTCATGCGCTTCCACCCGCGCGACCGCCAGCACGTGCTCGAGTGGGACTTCTTCACCGGCACGCACCTCTGGTCGGCGCGCGCCGGCGCCCAGGGCCCCCGCCAAGCCCTGAGCGGCGGCGCCCTCCGCTCGGCGCTTGACGGCACCATCGTGGCCCAGCTCATGGAAATGATCGACGCCCGCGCTAGGGCGCGCCGGCGAGCCATCGATTTCCGCGAGATCCTGTACGGCTACGCGCGCGTCAACCCGCTGCACGGCGCCGACTACGTGCTGGACGTCCTCATGACGTACCGCCGCAGCGAGGGCAAGCGCGCCGCCGTGCCGGTGCGCCGCCACGCCTACCTGCAGCAGACGTTCGGCCGCGCCGAATTCGCCGAGGAGCGCGAGATGCAAGCCGCCGAGTTCGCCGCGGCCGTGGACGCTAGCGCCGCCGCCGCAGCTGCCGCCGCTTCGGCCGACGGCGGCGGTATCGCCGGCGGTAATGCCGGCGACGGTTCGTTGCTCGCGGTGAAGCTATCGAACTCGCTCGGGCTCTTCGCGCCGTTCGGCCGCACCCCCGTTGAGGCGGTGCTGGCGGCCGCCGGGCCCAGCCGGGAGAGGATCCACATGCTGGTGCCGCTGGCCGGGCGGTACAAGGCGTTTGTCAGGTTCATGGAGAACTTTGAGCGCGTGTGCCTGGCTCGCCCGCAGAACATTAAGCTGGTGCTGCTGCTGTTTCGCCCTTCGAGCGACGACGGCGGCGGTGGCGGCGGCGACGGGGACGCGGTGGGAAGACCCGAGGCATTGGTAGAGGAGTACCGCCGGCGCTACCCGAAGGTGGAGATAGAGGTGCTGAGCGTGACCGGGCCTTTTTCGCGAGGCCTGGCTCTGGAGGTGGGGTCGTCGCAGTTTCCCGGCGATGCCCTCCTCTTCTTCTGCGACGTTGACCTGGCCTTCACAGCCGACGCCCTGCAGCGCTGCCGGGACAACGCCGGTCGCGTCGATCCCACCACCGGCAGCGCCAACGACGACGGGAGGGTTGGCCAAGTCTACTTCCCAGTCATCTTCAGCCAGTATGATCCGCGCATCGTCCACTCTGGGGGCGGCCGCTCGCCCACGAGCGACGACGGCGACGGTCGCCACGACGACGACGACCCCTTCGACTTCTCCGATCGCGCCGGAATGTGGCGCGCGTTCGGCTACGGCATCGCCTGCCTGCATCGCGCCGACCTGGCCCGTGCCGGCGGTTTCGACACATCGATTACGGGCTGGGGACTCGAGGACGTCGACTTGTTCGGCAAGGTGGTGGCGGCTCGTGCCGGCGGCGGTGCCGGTGGCGGGCTAGCCGTGTTCCGCAGCCCGGACCCCGGCGTGGCTCACCTCCACCACGAGGTGCGGTGCGACCCGGCGTTGGAGCCGAGGCAGCTGCGCATGTGCCGCAACTCGAAGGCGTCGACGTTGGGATCGGCGAGGCAGCTGGCGCACACGTGGCTGGCGCACGCCGAAGCCGCCGCCGTGGCCGCCGCTGGGGAAGACGAAGGAGGGGGACGGGGGCCGGGGAGGTTGGGCCCGACGGCCACCGACGTTGTTGGCGGCGGCGACGGTGCCGCGAGTCGGTAACCGCAAGCGCCGGCGCGTCAAATCGATTTCCTCGGCGGCGCCATCGACGTACAACAGATGGGCGCGTGCTGGTAGGGGGTGGGAGTGGGGGGTGAGCAATGGCGGCGCCGTTGGATTTCAACGGAGTTAGGCCAAACATCCCAAAGTTGCAGGACACTCATGAAGACTTGAGACTCGGCCAGGCTTTACTGGTAAATAGTTGATATTATAATTACACTGTAAAAATTAATACACATGAAAGTTTTCCTGGGCCCATATATATATTTTTTTTATCAATTTGGGTCGGACTATTTATATTTCATAGTGACGCAGTTTCAACGCGCCTGTGCCGATGTTCTGTGGCGCACTCATTTCATTAAAACCACATCGGCGAGAGGTCAGAACGCGGGGATAGCACCAGAGATTCCTGAACGCAAATGCAGATTTCAGCTGCCTGTTCTTTTAAGGCAGGTTTCTCAAGTGTAGCGAGCTTATCGCCCTCAGCCTGATCATCAGCGACTCGCAGAGACCCTTAATCTGGCTAAATTTCAGCTCTGAGATTTAAAAAAATATCTGTTCGACCATCATGCAACGAACATTAATAGGGGTTTTCCCCTTTTTTCTGGCAAAAAAACTGACACCTTTTGCAAGGAATCATGCTTACATTAACCACAATACTTGCAGTCAAATGCAAACAAAAAACAATACTCTGATAATTTATGCATTGTCTTTGAAACTGATTGGTCCACACCAGACAGCTTTCTTTAGAGCCTAGTCTCATATGATTTGACTGCAAGTATTGTAGTTAATGTAAGCATGATTCCTTGCAAAAGGTGTCAGTTTTGTTGCCAGAAAAAAGGGGAAAAACCCTATTAGTATATTTTGGTACTGGCAAAGGAGGTCCCATGATGAACATTACTCCGTGGCAGGACAGGTGGGAAAGTGCTGCCGCTTAACGTGTGCACTTTTAAGGGATCTCAGAAGTCGTTTCGATATCTGCATCTGCGACTGAATAGATTATATCACTGCGTAACAAAAATGATTTTTTTTTGTTCCTGGGTAGTGCTACTTTCTAATTGCTTATGCCTCAAAAGTACAGAAAATGGCTATTATTGCCCACAAACTTTGCTTTTGTGACCAGGACAGTGATATTTGAAATTTACCTATTTTCAATGAAAAATCGTGTGCATTTGTGTAATTCCTTCACATAAAGTCCTGGTAACAAAAGCTAAGTTTTCTATACTTTTGAAGCAAAAACAAATAACACTTACTACCCAGGAACAAAAATCGTGTTACATAGCGAATTATTGGGCTGATGACTTGACACCAAAAGCACAATTTGGATAAAATTGACAAACAAATGAAGAATATAAGCTCCAAAATTACTTGTTCGTGGACGTTTCATCGGTAATTACGCCGAGCCAAAATACAAAACCAAAAGCTGAACTTTGTGCATTGAACTGAATGAAGTACATTTCATTTCTTTAACTTTTAAGTTAACTGCCTGTCGCTTGCGTACCGTGTTTTTTTTTTATACATTTGCACATTTATGTTAATTGTAGCGTTAAAAGCATTATTTTCATACACGTAAGATGTGTAACAATTCATCGACTCATCGATAACTATCAATTAATAAAAATAAAAACAATAAAAACCACGACGTTTCGAAGGCAACACAAGCTTCCGTCTTCAGGTTTTCGCCTGAAGGCAACACAAACTTCCGTCTTCAGGTGAAAACCTGAAGATGGAAGCTCGTGTTGCCTTCGAAACGTCGTGATTTTTATTGTTTTTATTAATTTTAATTTCATTTTTTACCTACGTGACTTTACCGAAATAACTAAGAGTATGAATCCTTGCAGTCACGAAAGCTTCAAATCTAGAACTATCAATTAAGCTTTTCCTAAGGTGCTTGATAGACATCAAATCACGCGCGTTAGAATCGACACAAAAGATTCCTAAATAGATATTTTTTTACATTGCGATGCACGAGCTCTCTATCAAGGTCTGTCGTGGCGAAGTAGGCAAACAACCTCAATAACTGACACCGCACGGGGAAGTCATCCCTGGGTGGAACGGTGATCACAGCGGTTACAACACCGCACTACGAACCCAGCGGTCCGAGTTCCAATTACCAGCCTTTGGAGTTCGATGCCTGGCCACGGCTAATATCGGTGGCGAGTGATCTTGGACGGGGTCCCGAATGCCACTCCAGTGCTGCAAGAGCTCTCTCCTGCACCGACGTGTCCATGCCTCAATTATATATTTTTTTATTGTTATATTTACATTAGTTTCACGTGATGCCTACAATCCACTGGATATGTGAAAAATAGCTTTGTTGCTCATCGGATTCCTCCAGTATAAAAATAAATATTCCGATTCACTGAAGGCGCTCTATTTGCTAGTGTTAGAAAAATAAGGGTTCGCGATAGTGAAAAGGGGAGAATAGTTACATTCCGGATTTTTTGGGAGTAAACATTTTATCGAGTCTGGCTCTGTGAGCCTCGGGCAAAAGGTATGTGTGAAGGTGCATCGATAAAATTTGTATTTATTCTTACGCTCGTGATGTCGCATCACGATTGAGAGAATTTTCTTATTTACTATCCGTACAAAGAATACGCGAACTCTATGCTGTTACATCTAGGGTAATGGGAAAAACAGAACTAAATGACAGATTTAAAAAAAGTCAAAACACATTTTTGCATACAGACGTGTTTATTATACACCGTCTGTGACCAAATGACCCAGAATGCACGCGATCTTCATCATATTTCAGATGCCAAGCAGGTTTGAGCCTGGAAAGTGCTTTGGGTTGGTGACCGCCATGCATAACAGTTCTTAGAAGCTGTGGAGCCATTTTGGGCAATGCAGCATAAGCTATTGTCATTCAGTAATATAACCCCAGTTTACGAGGGGGGGGGGGGGGGGGTGCGTTCCTGAAAGGTGCGAAGACAAATACCGAAACGATCTAAATCAAAGCGGTTTACAGGGTAGCGAGAGGCGACGTGTGGGTGTGAGGTTGAGGCGACAAAAATCGGACGTTGGTATTCATAATGACGACGTAAAGGGTGGGGGGAAAGATGTACATCGGGATATTATTGTGCTCTTTCTACGCTCCTTCACCAACACTCCCCACCTTCACTGACCGGCGTGGTGAAGTATGGTCAAATAACTCTGCACAACTCACGCGGCTCTCATGCAGCATTGGATTCACAAGTGCTGCTGTACAAGTTGCAAAGTGTTATTGTTTTTTTACCCTTTTATCTGGCAACAAAACTGACAGCTTTTATACAAGGAGTCATGTTTGCATAGACCACAATACCTGCAGTCATAATGCACACAAAAAACATAACTCTGCATAATGACTGCAGGTATTGTGGTCTATGCAAACATGACTCCTTGTAAAAAATGTGTCAGTTTTGTTGCCAGATAAAAGGGTAAAAAAACAATTATCATATTTTTTTACTGCCAAATGAGGTTCCATTGGTATAAGTTGCAAAGTGTTGCTGTAAACGCTGTGGCCACAGGCCTGCCGGGTTAGTTCACGCGACTCCCCAAGACAGCTAAAAGGTGCCGTTTTATTCCGCTTTGTTAATGTGTATACCTCAGCAGATGAGAATGGCCCATTGCAGATTCAACTGTGAACCTCGGCTTAAGTTTAGCTCCTCGAAATGAACGTATTAGCGGTACGCTGCGCGGTATATGAAATGAGCGTAAAAAAAATTGCAATCATTATTTATTTTTTCACATCTTCAGGGGTGTGCATCAAAATCAGCTCTTGCGATGTCAAAGTGGTCGGAAGACCACAAACGTTACAAGTGGCTGAACACGAAGATTCAGTCCGTTGCCGAATAGCAGCGCCCAAGCTGATGACGAATGGCTTGCTCCATGTTTCAAAGGCAGATTTGACTTGTGTGCTTGACGTTCTTCAATTCGACGGACCCAAATCAACGGGGCAATAGACCTTTATTAGTAGACTGAATAAGCCTTCGAAGTGTCAATTGAAGACTGATGAACAGATTTGCTAATTCAAATTTAGATTTTAGACTGTTTTATGAGGATCGGTGCATTATGCTGCATCGGTGTACCGCCAATACGTTCAAATAACTGCTCTCAGCTCAAGATCCAAATGTGGCCGGCAAGCCTTAGAGAGCATTGTACACATGAAACGTGGCGGCATGGCACGCACGCACGCAAGGCGATGGAAGTCGTGCCTTACGATTCTGTTGTTTGTGAGCATGTATGTGTATCTACTTATTTCCAACCTGCATGCATTCTCCTGCGATGGGTATTCTCAAGTCCAGAAAGTGTTGGATTCGAGTTAAATTCCTGCAAGAGCAGCGCTTTTGCCACCATTCGTTTTCTGTTCCGAGACAATTTCAGTGTTTTATATTCGTGACATTTCTTAAAATTGAGATTTATCATGCATGCAGTAATGGTGTATTTCGTTTTTTTTTGTTAAAGAATGCATTTACTTGGTATTCATATTTTTTTAAGCCCACGACATTAATAAAGACAATTTTGTACTCAAGCGGTGACATTTTTATATGGGATGCTTGTGGGGAGGGAATATCACAGAGGACATCCACCACGTAAGTGGAGCGTTTCAATCGGTTCACATGCTGGAGCAAGGATTGTTCCATCATTGCGAGACCATGAGAGGTGGGGGAAGCCTACATCAAGGAGTGGACTTAACAGGACCCTGTGGGGTGGGCTGGTAGGAACGAATAACCAAAGAATATAAACAATGTATTATTACACTTGTTTAGCCAGGAAAGCCCCACTGAGTCAAAAGGTTTTTGTAGGGTCCTGCCAAGTGTTTGCAGTAGGGGGCGATGTTGCTACACCTAATCGGACGATACGAAGGGAGAGATTGAGGCCTAGTTCTAGGCGTTAGGCCTAGCTGTAGGCTTTAGGGCGCTGAGTTTTTTTTTATTTTCAAAGTTTTAATTAAAAGCTATCAGGGAATTATAAGGGAATGTTACACGTGTTTAGCCAGGAAAGCCTCATAATTTAAATGTTTTAATTAAAAGCTATCTGAGGGAATTAAGAGAATGTTACACTTGTTTAGCCAGGAAAGCGTCACTGAGTCTAAAGGTTTTTGTAGGGTCATGCCAAGTGTTTGCAGTAGGGGGCGATGTTGCTACATGGATGGACGGACGGACGAAATAATCTATTGGTGGCTGGTCCACTTCGTTCCTACCAGTATCATTGCTGATGACAAGTTTTTCTCCCGGGTCTCCTTTGCAACCTTTGGGCTCTCACTTGCCCATTAACTAGTTATAGGAAAACCCTGCATCACTTTAAACTATCTCCACACTCGCGTGATCAGTTGCGCAACTTGCTCATGCGGTTTTTCCCTCGTTGCTCATGAACTTGCTATCTGGGATTTTGTAATCTCATTTGGAACTCTGCACAACTGCAATGAGATTAAGTGATGAGATAAAAGTGATGAGAGATTACTTCTCTAAGCTTTAGAAACATCTGCATATGTTGCACGTACGATATTCGTAGGCCAATATCCGCAAAATGTTCTACTGACAAGCAATTCCGAAAGGTATCCCTCGTGAAAAGGGAATACTGTATGAGACTAGATTGCTGACATATGGAGGATGGCTCTGCAACCAGTTGCATACACCACAGAGACCCGACTTTAAGCAACCTGCTCGGAAATTAGCATTTAATAAATTGATACATTTAGTCTGTCCAGCTTACCCCGAATTCCAGTTTCATGTGGTTTTACTTTATATTTACAGCAATAAGCTGTCCAATTCTACAACTCAGAAAATCATGGAAACATAAAAAAAAATGTTTTACCAACTTAAGCCACTCTTTAGCTCAGCTGCACTCGAGGCAACTCAAGTATGCAGTCCATGTAAATGAGGTGATAGAAAAAAACTCAAAAGATTCTCCTGTACATTTTTTGTAATGATTTTACTAACAAACAGAACACTCATTGTGAAATGTATCCAAACTACTTTTGAAGATAATACAAATACTGGAGTTACAGTGAAATGGTAATCAAAGCGCAATTGAAATTACAAGGACTGGCATTTGATTACATGGCAGTAAGTTATGCAGGAAAAATACACAAGTTACGAAAGTCTCAAATCTTCACACTTCATTTCCGTTCGTCTAGTTTTTTCCAGTCGATCCAAAACCTCCGCTGCCTCGTTCCGTGTTTTCCAGTGACTGCAAATATTGACGGCAACAAAACATTGACATTTATGTTAGGCAGTCGTACAACATAGCTTCGTTTATATTTCGTAAAAAATAGTTAACATGTAAAACAAAAATTGGCTTCTTGGATTTCCGGCATCATGTCATGGGACCAAGAATCAAGTCAGATTCTCAAAGAGCAGTTCAACTACCCGTCTTAGAGAACAGCCCACAGAAGTGGATATCGTATATCTCGAAATCAGAATATGTATTTATACTGTAGGAATACGATGAGCTTTCAAGCTCTTTTTTCACACGTCCAGAGCGATGAGATCATTTCAAGTGACTGCAAGTCCACAGAATGGTGGGGGGACTTGTTCTGTCACAGAGTAACGTTTTGCCGCGTGACATTCAAACTGATATTTTTCATATTCAAAGCTGGAATTTAACAAAAAGGTGAAAAATCTGTTTTAATACGAATCTGCACATTCAGTGGCAACTAGGCTGAGGCTATCAACCTGCCACACTTGAGAAACCACTTTAATAACTTTTTATTTTATTTTACCAGGTAAGGCCCACTGAGCCACTTTATAGATCTTTTTCAGAAGCGACCTGGCCACAAACGATAGCTCAACAAAGTGGCTTATCATCAAATGGGAATGTATTGCAGCAAGATACTCTAAAACACACTTGACAGAATTTAAACCAACGGTGCTGGCTCCATGCCCTTGATTTCAGAGCCACCAGACCCACCTCTCATGGAAACGCGATTTAAACAAACGCGGTGCTACAAAATGAACATCAGGCCGTGTAATGTGTCAGCGTGAACTATTCATTTGTTAAGACGCCTGTGCCACACGGCCACCTCAATGTGACCAAGTCAAATCTCACCGTGCACTCTTCCAGTTGGGGATAGAAGATCTTTTCGCAAATCAGCTGTGCAATCCGGTCTCCCCTCTTAACTGCAATGGGACAAAATGAGTGCAAACATGTAGAGAATTGTAAATATTGTGGGTTTAATCTCCAACACTCATGTGCTGAACTAGTAACGAATTATATTCTTGGTTCTGTCGGTAAAGTCATGTAGAAGGGAAATAATAAAAATATAAAACAATAAAAAATGCTCACGACGTTTCGACTGCAACACAATCAATCATCATCAGGTGATGATTGTTTGATATTTTTATTATTTTATTATTTCCCTTCTACGTGACTTTACCGAAGGAACCAAGAATATGAATCCCTGCAGTCACGAAAGATTTAAATCAAAATTTAGTAACGAATTGGTATGTTTTGTTTACGCGACTAATTGGCTGTCGGGTGGTGGCGGGTTTAACGACACATTTATATTTAACTGATTTAACCCAACAACTTATATCATGAGTAGAAGAATGGTTAGAAGCTTCGTAACTGAGCGGGGAGCTTCGTCGGTGAATGCCATGTGAATGAAGATCATCAGTCATGACCTATGCACTGCTGGATGGAGGCCTCCCAAAGCTGATGGACGTCTCTGTCAAGCGATGCAATAACTGATCTCTCTCCAGCTCCATGTTGGAGAAGGTATATTTTGCACTGCGATTTAATTTCACTCCAATGTACCTTGGCTTCATATTTGCATTTTGTTAGTAGCCTACTATACATTTACTCGAATGAGGATATGCATGTTGAATGCAAGCCAAGAGTGAAAGTTAAACTTTACCTGCCCCGCAGGTTTAACTGGTACGGTGCCATTCAAGTGTCACCAGTTGAATGACGGTTTAATATATTCGCTTGCAATTCTAAATGTTCATTTCACTTTCCAGCCCTGTGGCGGGTGAGTTTAGAACTCTAGTTTGTTCCTGAAGCAATCGCATCGCTGCTCACTGAAGAATGTGGATACCTCAAGAGTTGCATTTTGCACAAATTTCCACGCTGTGCTGCAAACCTGGTGACCTAAAAAATATTCCGGGCCACAGCTAACATTGCTGGAAAGTGATGTCTGAACCATTCCTGAGTCCCTCCTCCCACCCTTTTACCAACCCGCAATGGAACATGTGAACTTTCCAGCTGTGGTAGTAAAATAATATTTGAGCGGACAAAAAATACTACAAGTCCGCTCGTTAACGGAGCCTGTTGGCAATGTGCTTACACCCACACGTTCGCGCCTTAACGCGCGTGCATTTGTGCAACGCGACTTTATATTTTTGTTTCAGAGTTTTGAAGTTCTCTGGAAAACACTGGTAGCATTCTGAGACGGACAATATTTCCTGGGCACAGCAATAAGCAGTCCGTCGGCTGTCCGGGAAATGTTGACGAACTGTAATATACGTAGTTAAAAGGTTTACGAGAGCTGTGGCACGGCAAAAGGTATTTACCGAGAAAAGGCTTCTTCCCGAAGTTGAAGAGCACCACACCGACATTTCCTCTGTAGTCTTCGTCTACGACGCCGGCTGAAAGGAATCACACATACAAGCGTTGTACAACCAGACCGGGAGCAACAATGGGAGATATTTTTAAAGTGATCAATTACTCTACTGTTTACTCGACTAATTGTGCACCACATTTCCCATTTTACAAGGGGCACAGATGGCTTGGGGGGGGGGTAGTATAATCCAGCCATTGCTCCGCTGATGAGTTTTATAACACGTTCCTTCGGAGTGGGCAGGTAGGAACTTGGTTGGACAGCGCATTCGTGCACGACAGACAAATAATCCCTGGTGGGCAGTGTGGAACCTGTTGTTCCTCTACCTGTATAAAATATAACTTGACTTTAGGTAGCCAGGCAGACAGCTCCCTTAACTCTCGGCCCCTCCCCTTTGCTTAGGCCCCTCCCCTGACCCCCCCCCCTCCCTTAGGCCCCTCCCCTGACCCCCCCTCCCTTAGGCCCCTCCTCTGACCCCCCCCCACCCCCTCAGGCCCCTCTCCTGACTCCCTCCTCCCTTAGGCACCTCCCCTCTCCGTACCCGGCAGTAGGTCTCCACCAATCAAAGAGCTGTGTGTATTATATATTTATTTATGCACGACAGACAGACAGTCAGACAGACAGACAGCTAAATAATCCCTGGTGGGCAGTGTGGAACATTGTTCCTCCCTGTAAAGGTCTCGCCTGTTACGTGTACCGCTAGACGGGAGGTGACAATTAGGTTTTAGTGTCGTGATCGGCATCACGAGCAGTGCCATGCTGAGTGGGGGGCGGGGGTTCCCGCCTTCGGGGAGACAGGATGTGAGGGTCGCTGCTATTTTTAAAGGGGACGGAACCCAAAATAATCTACCACCTAATCTTCCCGCTCGCGACACCTGACTCAGGGCATCATTTCAGTCAACTCCATCGGAGTCGATGACCCGGGAAAATACTTTGACATCTGGTCCACCACATCCAGGCCCCAACACATTCACAAAGGCCATGTGTACCGCCGACGCGATCGTCCAAATGTAACTGCTCGCAAAAGTTACTCTCTTTTGAAAAACCAAGTAGCATTATCACCCCCCCCGCCCCCTTCTGGTAGAGCAATTCACATTTGCAGGTCCGTGCTGAGTGCACCTGGTGTCATGCCGGGATGGTTTCAAAGACAGCTGCCACCGGGGCGACCACAAATCCTTAAACTTATATGAACGTCTTGGCGGTACATCGGTGCTCGGAATAAAAAAAAAAAAGCAAATTTTTGTCACAATAATTATTGCTTTTAACACGATTCGCAACCCCGGTCAGAAAATCTTGCGGGGTGTGCGTCAAAATCAGTTCTCGTGACGTCCAAGTGGTCAGAAAACGAATGTTACGAGCGGCTGAACGCGAAGCTTCATAGTCTGCTGCTGTATAGCAGCACTCAGCTCGTGTTTCAAAGGTTCCTCGATTCATTTGCGGAATAATTTCTTGACGGACGGTGGCATCAAAAGATTATGACTCGTGGTGTCACGCGCTCGAATGGGAAAGCGGCTGCTGATTCTAAGTGCAATTTCTGATGGAGAGTCTGCGGCTCACTCAAGGGCAACAGTGACATTGTCAGACTGTTTTATGAGCACCTGAGTACCGCCAATACGTCCATATGCATATAGTGTTAAGACAGCTCCTTATTTGCTTATCTTTCCGAAACTTCGTACTCCTATCGTGCTTTGTATTGTCTGTTGCTGTAACGTTCTGACTCACCCCTGCTAGACATCTGTGAAAAAGAGCTTCATAGCTCATCGGATTTCTCCAAGATTATTAAAGGTTCCGATTCCGAACAGCCGCACCTACCTCCGACGTCGATCCCGTGTTTGGCAGCCAGGCCTGATCTCGGCGCTGCCGAAACAAAGCACACCAATAAATCACAAACTTATTTACCAAGTAATGATCGTCATCATCACATGATCGTGACCACACGCTCCTTCATCGTGTATTCAGTTATATTTTTGATCAGGCGAAACCCCAGCTGTGCAGAAACAAAAATTTGTTCTCAATTATTCCGCGGGTTACTACCATTGCAAACAAACAAAAACTCAACACATTCGTTAATAATGCTGTGGCCTTAAAATAAAAAGATTGGTAAATTACTCCTTTTTCAGACGTTTCGGGCAATGACCCTTCTTCAAAGCACATAGAGAGGCCAAAGAGACAGAGTTAATACTAAGGGTTGGAGACTTGCACTTCATAACATGGCAAAAGGGTTAGCACACTGGACGTTCAATCCAGAGGATGGCGGTTCGAAGCCATCTCCCACCATGACAGTTGAAGCAATGATAAACTTTATTAAATCCTCCCCCACTCCTGTCCACCCAGCAATACACACAAATGGGTATACCACAGTCGACCGACGGGTCACGTGAGGTGGGGTTAAATGTGGGTAATCCAACCTCCAGGAGGAACTCTCTTGAGGTCTTTCTAGTGGAGGCCTTTCCACCTGCAGTGGCGAAGGGCAAGCAGTCACATGGCTGCGCCTTTACATTTTTATTATTATAACGAATTTAGTTTAAACGTCACACGCAATTTAATGTTTGTGTGTAAACCGCACAGTGCGCGTCTTGCATGTGGAGAGCTGCTGTGTGCTGGCACTGCTGGAGGTGGCTTTGAAACAAAACTATATTTATTTTACCAGGTAAGGCCCACTGAGCTACTATATAGATCTTTTTTCAGAAGCGACCTGGCCACAAATGATAGCTCAACGAGGTTGCCTATCATCATGTATACATTTATCGCAGTTAAATACTCAAAACGCACGTCGATTCTAAACGTGGAGGGAAAAACCGGACGACCCGGAGAAAGAATCCACGCGACCACAGGAAGAGAGAGACACGCAAACTCAAAATACAGTCGATCATCGGTTATCTGGCAGTGCTAGATTTTCAAAAATGGCGGATAATCACTAATAATCATTATATTCAATGGATTATTTTGCACATTCTTGTATGGCATTTGTTTTTAGGTGTTATATATTTTTGTTAGAGTTTTAAATTAGTGTGAGAATAGGCTTTCCACTTTTTTCTGGCAAAAAAATTAAATAAGTTTACGTGAAATTGGCATAAATAAACAGACAAAAATAAATATCCTACTTTAAAAAGCTCCTATATTTACTGTACCGTACTCACCACTCCAAACTCAAAACTGCATGGCGAGGTATCTACATGCAGTATTTTCATTTTTTAAGTTGTATGTTGTGTATAATGTACTGTATATTATATTTAACACTGACATCAATCATAGCTACTTTGTCACGCTATATAGTGAGAGGGCCAGGAGGTATGCAGTCAACAATGCTTGACTCACAGAGGAGGACGCCCCTGCCATGCATAGTCCCATGGGATGTTGGCTATCAACAACAAGGCAACTCCTATGACTAATTGGGAATGGGACGCAAGCGTAGGATTGATCACCCTGTCGCTGGCCGCCTTTGGGGAGGGTGTATAGTATGAAAGGCCGAAACACCCTAGGACCCAAAGGTTCACTACTGACGATGCGCTCCCCAAATTTCACCAGGCTCACTGTTCATGAACTCTTGGAAGTGCTTGCACAAAGGATAGTAACATCTCATCCTGTGTTCTTTGGAATGTGCCGATCGCCGGACTGGTTACAGCCTTTCGAGCGGTTTTGTCGGTTTCGCCGGATCGGCGCGGTACCGCCGGCTAATGTTGGAAGCAGCCGGATAATCGATGATCGACTGCATACAGGCGCCAGGGTCGGCTTACCGATGCGTCCGTAGCAGCCCTCCGGCAGTGCGATCTGAATGTCGGTCTGCACCACCAGTCTGTCCATGGGCGGGATCTCGTAGTCGTATGCACTGCACACAGCAAGAAAAACAGAAATGTTTATTGACATTCCTCCTCGAAAACTGGTGTAACGATCAATCGCATCAGAACATCGACACCGAGCCGATGCGAAACATCTCCTTCATGATTTTAGATTTGAAGCTTTCGTGACTGCAAGGATTCATAATCTTGGGTTTTTTCGGTAAAGTCACGTAGGTAAAACATCAAAATTAATAAAAATAAAATAAAGATCACGACGTTTTGAGTGTTGCCTCCGAAACGTCGTTATCTTTATTTTATTTTTATTAATTTTGATGTTTTACCTACGTGACTTTACCGAAAAAACCTAAGATGATCTCCTTCATGAATGGAAAATTGAAATAGGAGCCCACAGCAACGCGATTCTGACCATGAAACCCAAACCATGGTTCCATAGACTAAAGGCAGAGAGACTTGGCGATATAGAGACGCATCGAGGTGCACTAAAGACAAGCAACGGTAGTGCGAAATTGTGGCCGTGAAACACAAACTATGGACCGCATATCTTGATTTGAAGCTTTCGTGACTGCAGGAATCGATACTCTTTGGTTCTTTCGGTAAAGTCACGTAGGTAGAAAATAAATGACGACGTTTCGGGCGCAACACAAGCGTCCGTCATCAGGTGGGAAAGCATGGTCTGCTGCGGAGGCAGGTGTGAAAACCACAGCAATTGATCGTGTTGCAATCGAAACGTCGTGAGAATTGTATTGTTTAATGTTTATTACTTCCCTTCTACGTGACTTTACCGAAAGAACCAAGAATATTGTAAGTAAGTTAATTTATTAAATGAGGGCGCTTACATTTTCCCGCCAATAATCCAAGCCACTAATGAAGGTGTAGCAGATAAAATAGTTGCATACGTTAGTGCTACGTTTATACAAATAACTCAACATAATACAATACAAACATTTACACCGTATTGTAATAAAGCAATGAAGTAGGGCCATTGCACGAAACGTCGACGATTATATATTTTGTATTAATGCAGTGTTATTAACACAAACGTGTTGAGTTTCTGTTAACTGTGCTTGTTACACCACTGTCAACGCAGACTCGCCAAATAACGTGGAGCGTAATGATATTATATATTTTACTTTTATTAATTTACATTTTTTACCTACGTGACTTTACCGAAAAAACCTAAGAATATGAATCCTTGCAGTCACGAAAGCTTCAAATCTAGAATTATATTTAATTTGACGTTTTTAAAATAAATATAAATTACTGGGTGACCGTCCAGCGGGGAGACGGAGCGGATGGGATCGTTAGCGGAGAGCTTCATCCAGCAGTGGATAGCGCGTGTCTGACGATGTTGACGACAGAGATAAAGACGAACATGATGATGATGATGATATACGAGAATAAAAAGAGAAAGTTTAACCTGTGGAGATCGAATCCTGCGGCCTTGTCGGATGCCTTGTAGGGCGCCACGGCGTTGGCGCTCAGCTTAGCGAAGCGTAGGAGAGCTCGGTCTGTGACGGGCATTTCTACCGATTTAGTCGACAAAAAAATCCCGAAAATGAGTCAAAAATTGTTGTTTTAACGTCCTCGCGACTATTCACTAAAAGCGTTCAAATCAATGCGATTATCGGGACCGTTCGCTGAGTAAAACTTGAAGGGGGGGAATATTGGCGGGAAATTTTTTGACGATTCTTATATATTCTTGGAATCGATTCCAGAATCGAGGCTTTCGTGGGTTCACTTGCAGTGCAGTGCGAATCGATTCCATTTGTGTAACGATTATTGAATCGATTCCGATTAATTTGAATTCTATACTGAAACGTAACGTGTCACAGGATGACACGACAATGCTCTACGGGTGAAGTAATCGTGTAGAATGTACACGTTTGTTAATCAAATAATAAAGCGAATCCCCTGAAGAAAACTCGTTATAATATCAAGAGCAGCAGCCGCTGTTCGCCACTAAGTGATGATGATAATAATAATTACATTTACATAGCGGCTTTTCATCAAGGCTTTACAGAACACAGCAGCATGAAACACTTTCGGTAAAGTCACGTAGGTAGAAGATAAAATAAATTGAATTATTTATTTTAATAAAATAAATTGAATGATTTATTTTAAAAAAAATGCATTTAATTATTTATTTTAATAAAATGAATTGAATTATTATTTTAATAAAATAAATTGAATGAGTTATTTTATTTTATACCTACAGCAGCATCAAACACTTTCGGTAAAGTCACGTAGGTAGAAGATAAAAGAAATTGAATGATTTATTTTAATAAAATGAATTGAATTATTTATTTTAATAAAATAAATTGAATGATTTATTTTAATAAAATGAATTGAATTATTTATTTTAATAAAATAAATTGAATTATTTATTTTAATAAAATAATTGAATGATTTATTTTATTAAAATAAATTGAATTATTTATTTTAATAAAATAAATCGAATGATTTATTTAATAAAAACACATAATTATTTATTTAAATGAAATGAATTGAATGATTTATTTTAATAATAAAATAAATCTAATTATTTATTTTATTTGATACCTACGTGACTTTACCGAAAGAACCAAAGAGTATAAATAATTATATGATAAGGGACCGTCCATAAATGACGTTACGCACCTCAAAATGCACAACTTTAAATAAATATAGACAACACGTTCTACTTCATTAAATAGACTTTTGAAAAAATGTTTTCTCCTACAACATCAGAGTGCAGCGCCACATTAAATACGCACTACAATGACAATGGTTTAAAGCGATTTGAAGCATGTTTCATTTTTTTTGGGGGGGGGGGCAGAGCTTTGTGACGTCATATGAGGGGGGGTCTGACTTTTTGTGACGCCGTGTGACAAGGGGGGGGGGGGGGGTTAAAAAAATCGTCCAACATCGCGTGACGTCATTTATGGATGGCCCCTTTAACAGACTGTTGGGCGCAATAGCAGCACCAGTGTTGGCACACGAGGGGGTGGGTGGCCAGCAACCACGCCCGGCCGCCTTTGTCTCTCTCGTGACGATGTTTACGCACCGCACCCAGGTACTAATTTGAGGCTGAGTCGACCTAGGAGGGTGGGAGGGCCCAGGTAACCGGTTCAAATAATCGTCACTTGGTGTTGGCCGTGAGCGGGAATCGAACCCGGGTAGCCAGGTTCGCAAACCTGTCAACCCCTTATCAGTGCCCTACCTTATTACAGACAAATTCAGATCTTATTGGTCACTCCGTGTCCTTACAAATCTCAACGTTCATCCTACAAAGTCCCATCACAAGTGAGAAACACAAACAAATAGACAATCACCACCACTACACTCACCACCACTACACTCACTACCACTACACTCACCACTAGTAGCACATTCACCACTACTACCCTCACCACCACTACACTCACCACCACTACACTCCCCACTTGTACACTCACCACCACTGCACTCACCATTAGTACACTCACCACCATTGCACTCACCACCACTGCACTCACCCACTAGTACACTCACCACTAGTACACTCACCACTAGTACACTCCCCACCACTGCACTCACCACCACTACACTCACCAACACTACACTCACTACCACTACACTCACCACTAGTACATTCACCACCACTGCACTCACCACCACTACACTCACCACCACTACACTCACTACTTGTACACTCACCACCACTGCACTCACTACCACTACCCTCACCACCGCTACACTCACCACTACATACCTGTCAACCCCTTATCAGTGCCCTACCTTATTACAGACAAATTCAGATTTTATTGGTCACTCCGTGTCCTTACAAATCTCAACGTTCATCCTACAAAGTCCCATCACAAGTGAGAAACACAAACAAATAGACAATCACCACCACTGCACTCACCACCACTACACTCACCACCACTACACTCACCACTTGTACACTCATCACCACTGCACTCACCACCACTACACTCATTACTAGTACACTCCCCACCACTGCACTCACCACCACTACACTCACCAACACTACACTCACTACCACTACACTCACCACTAGTACATTCACCACCACTACACTCACCAACACTACACTCACTACCACTACACTCACCACTAGTACATTCACCACCACTACACTCACCACCACTACCCTCATCACCACTACACTCACTACTAGTACATTCACCACTACTTCACTCACCACCACTACCCTCATCACCACTACACTCACCACTACATACCTGTCAACCCCTTATCAGTGCCCTACCTTATTACAGACAAATTCAGACCGTTAAATCCTTCAAAGTCCCATCACAAGGGAGAAACACAAACAAATAGACCCCAAAAAACGTATTTTTGTTGCCCTATTGAAACGGCTGTATCGAAAAATTCGATTTCCCTGTACAAGAATACCGGTAAAACCGTATGGGTTGCCTTTGTCTCCCTCGTGGCGATGTTTAAACATAGCACCGAGTACTAATTTGAGGCTGAGTCGACTTAGGGGATACCTAGGACCGTTGCAGACAATCGTCACTGGTGGTGTCGACCGTGAGCGGTGAATCAAACTCGATTGGGGCATGGTTTCAGTCATCGCTCCTCGCATATTCACGCAGAAAAGACTCCCCCCGGGGTTGGGAATTGAACTCAGGTGACCAACCTTTGCTGCGTGAGTCACAACGCTCCCCACTGACCCTTTGCCAACGCGCGCTGGTGAAGTGTGGCCACACGACCTCCTAGCGTAAGGGATGCGGGGGAACGCGTGCAAGGTGGCAGTCTTGAGTGTTACCACTAGATGGAGGTCAAGTTCCATCTTAATCGGTAAGGGGCCGTCCTAAAATGACGTCATGCACCTTAGGGGCGGGGTCAGATTGTGATGTGTCATGAGCGGGGCGGGGGGGTTTAAGAAATGTGACATCACATCAAAATGCGCAACTTTAAACACATTCCTGCGGAGGGAGCTGGTAGGAACGTTGGGTTGCTCGGTCAATGGCCTGCAGGGTCAACGGCGGCGTGGTGTATTCCGCAAATATGGCCAACTGTGAGGGCGGGCACAAGCCGGCGTGAGTAGGTTAAACGTTGAGTTTTATAAGGGCACCACGGGGTGACCAGCCCCTTCCCACCCAGCCCCACCCTCCACCCAGCCCCTCCCCACCCTCCCCACCCAGCCCCTTCCCACCCTCCCCCTCCCCACCCAGCCCCTCCCTCCCCACCAGCCCCTCCCTGTACGACGGACGGACACAATAATCCCCTGTGGGCTGGTGTTACCAGGAGGTTCCTACCAGCATAAATGTTTTCTCCTACAACATCAGAGTGCAGCGTCACATTAAATACGCACTACAATGACAATAGTTTAAAGATATTTGAAGCATGTTTTATTTTTGAGGGGGGGGGGGGGGTCAGAGCTTTGTGACGTCATATTTGAGGGGGGGTTCTGACTTTTTGTGACGCCGTGTGACGAGGGGGGGGGGTCAAAAATCGTCCAAAATCGCGTGACGTCATTATGGACGGCCCCTAAACTTAAAAGACACATTTAAAAAAGAAAACAGGTAAGGATCACTGAGCATGTGGCTGATTTTCAGAAGCGACCTGGTTCTTTCGCAAATGATAGCTCTGCGAAATGTTGCTTATCCACCACGTGGACATTGATAGCGGCAGCCTGAACGCGTGATGTTGATTTTAAATGCGGAGGGGGGGGGGGGGGAAACCCGGAGGACCCAGAGAGAAAAAAAAACCACGCGACCACGGGGGGAGAGAAAAATGCAAACTCCAAACGAAGGCAGGCGGCCAGGGTCGGGTGCGAACCCACGACCTCCTGTACACCAGGCGAGGTAGTTAACATCTCCTAGCTACCGTGGAACCTTCATTGCTGTATGTACTCTCAAGTCGATTGTATTGTCTTTCAAAACGATATATGTTGGTGAAAAAAAAATTGAAATAACTATATTCAATCACGACGTTTCGGAAGCAACACAAGCTTCCGTCATCAGGTGGGACAACCACAGCAAAAATGAAAAAAAAATTGTTAAAATTAAGTTTTTTTTGTTACATTTTTTTTAAAAATAAAATATTAACATTTTTTTTAATTTTAAATAGCTTGTGTTGCTTCCGAAACGTCGTGATTTAATTTTGTTATTTATATTCTATTCTTTATATTAATTCTTATTTTTTTTTATTTCACCAACGTGACTTTACAGAAGAACCAAAGAGTATGGATCCTTGCAGTCACTAAAACTTCAAATCTAGAACGATGTATGTTGCACCCATATATTTTCAAACATGTGTTCAATGTATTACAAATGTATTATCACGTGACACGGTTGTTTTTGCTCTGATTTCAATTTTCTTCATTGCTGTACTTTATTCTAGTTAAATGTGTTTGCCTCTGTAATTTGTTGATATCTGCTCACAATTACAAAATGAGATGATGGTGTATCCTGGTCTCTTCCCTATCCTGGATTAAAACACATTCCTGCTGCGGAGGGAGCTGGTAGGAACGTGGGGTTGCTCGGTCAATGGCCAGGGTTCACGGCGGCGTGGTGTATTCCGCAAATATGCCCGACTGTGAGGGCGGGCACAAGACGGCGTGAGTAGGTTAAACGTTGAGTTTTAATAAGGGCACCACGGGGTGACCCAGCCCTCCCCACCCAGCCCCACCCCTCCCTCCCACCCCCCCACCCAGCCCCACCCTCCCCACCCAGCCCCTCCCCACCCAGCCCCTCCCCACCCTCCCCTCCCCTCCCCACCCAGACACACCCAGCCCCTCCCCACCCAGCCCCACCCTCCCCACCCAGCCCCTCCCTGCGCGACGGACACAATAATCCCCTGTGGGCTGGTGTAACCAGGAGGTTCCTACCAGTAAAAGCTTGGCTGGATGGTATGTACAGTATGTCGAATTTCTTTCGCACCGTATACAGTCAACCGTGCTGATCAGAGGTGCAGGGGAAAGACAACAAACGAAACACCAAAAAAGATTCTAAAGAAGTTAGTTATAAATCTAGATTTAAACGTGCGTACATAGCTCCCCCTGGCGTCCTTAATATCGGAAGGAAGAGCGTTCCAGACGGCCGCATCTGAAAGCGCGCGATGCGGTGACCACCGCCTTTGTTCGATGGGCTCATCTGTGGCAAGCGTATCGTGTGACTCTCCTAGGTCGACTCCGGATTAAATTAGCACTTGGTGTGGTGTGTAAATGTTGGCATTGGCGAGACATGTGCGACTGGGTGTGGTTCTGATCACGCCACTTAAAACAATTTTTTTATTTTAACAGGTAAGAACCACCGAGCTCCATAGGGGTCGTCCATAAATGACGTCACGCACCTATGGAGGGGGGGGGGTCAGACATTTGTGACGATGTGTGACGAGGGGGGGGGGGGGAGGTTGAGAAATGTGACGTCACATCAAAATGCGCAACTCTAAATATAGAATTGTTAAAACAACATTAATTGTTATAACAACACTCCTACAAGGGTGCAGCGCCACATTAAATACGCACTACGATGACGATAGTTTAAAGCGATTTGAAAGCATGTTTTATTTTCAAAATTGAAATATGGTTTTGGGGGGGGGAGGGCAGAGCTTTGTGACGTTATATTTGAGGGGGGGGGGGGGGTCTGACTTTTTGTGACGCCGTGTGATGAGGGGGAGGTCAAAATCGTCCAAAATCGCGTAACGTCATTTATGGACGGAGGGAGGAAGCCGGAGAAAAATCCACGCGACCACGGGGAAGAGAGATACGCAAAAAAAAATATACAACAGACGTCAAGGGTCGGGATCGAACCGACGACCTCCTGCGTACCAGGCGAGGTAGTTAACATCTCCTCGCTCAACCCAAATTGTTGAACCTGAGCTTCTCCGGATCACAAGTCCAATGCGGCTGCTGCCGATTACCATCGCACCGGCTGCAAAGGCAGCAGCAACAACAGCTGCCTTCGTTGCACGGTTTGAACACGAAAACGAATTCAGTTCATTGCGTATGTGCGGCAATCGGTAAACCGGTTTTAACCGGTTTTTTTTCACCCACCTTATTGTTACCGGCCATGCAGGAAAAACGATTGTTCACGAACCCAATCAAACACACACACACACACATGCTGAACATGCACGCGTGTAAACAAATATATATACACACACACACACGCGCGCGTATATATATACAACAAATACAATATCCCCCGTATAGCCTTAACAGATTGTTGGCGCAAGTGCTGTTAGCGAGCACCTATGAAGGCTGGCACGGCACACGAGGTGGGGGAGGGGAGGGGGGTGAGGACAACTCCTCGCCCGGACGCCTTTGTCTCCCCAGTGCTGATGTGAGCACACCGCACTAGGTACTGAGGGCTGGATCGACCTATATAGGAGATCTTCAGAACCGGTTCAGATGGTAGTCACAGCTGTCCGTGGCCGTGAGCGGGAATCGAACTCGGTGGCCGGGTTCGTAGCGCAGCGCGCTAACCAATACACTACCGCTCCCAACACAGTACACACACATTTATGTTGAACTTTTTTCGCACCGTACGGTAGACAATCGAGCTTATCGGAGGTGCGGGGGAAGGACCACAAACTAAACACAAAAATCAGTTCTAAAGAAATTCGTTTTCATCAATAATATATAAACACACGCGCATGTATATACATCAACACACACATATAGGTATACATAGATACATTGACACAAAGTTATATAGAACCAAGTCAACACACTAACATAGATCCTCCGTATAGCCTTAACAGACTGTAGGGGCAAGTGCTGTAGCGAGCACCTATGAAGGCCGCAACGGTACACGAGGGGGTGGGTGGCCAGCACCACGCCCGCCGCCTTTGTCTCCCCAGTGGCGATGTTTACACACCACACCAGGTAATAATTTAAGGCTGAGTCGACCTATGGGAGGCCTAGAACCGGTTCAGATAATCGTCACTGGTGTTGGCCGCGAGCGGGAATCGAACCCGGGTCGTTGGGTTCATAGCGCAGCGCGCTAACCGCTACACAACCGCTCCCCAAAAACACACGAACACACACATCGACACACGCACGCGCACACATATATACACGCGTAAATACACACACACATAAACATGAATATAATATACACATGAATACACGTAGATATATGTACACATATGGTAATAACGGTGGTGCAGTGGTTAGCGCGCTACGCTATACGCCCACCTCCTAATTGAGTTTGATTCGCTGACGCGGCCACCATCAGTGGCGAGTGATACCTGAAACAGGTCCACGGAATCACCAGCGTGGTGAAGTATGGTCAAACAAACCCCACGTGTTTCGACGCGGCGCGGGGGAGGCATCCATCCAGCAGTGAATTGACCATGGCTGATGATTGACTTCATTCTGATAGGTAGGAGAATGGATAACGTTTTAAAATAATAATTACGTTGATTATGGCTGTGGTCTACACAACGCGAGTGGACGAAAGAGGGACACGTTGGATTAGAGAGACTTCGGCCTTCAGAGACGAGTTTACATAATCGCCAGCGAAACGTCACGGTATTTTGAATTATAAATGTTGTGGGTTTACTCTTCAGCACACTAGTAACTAACTGGCACTTTTTGTTTACGTGAAAACCCTTACTAGTGGTGCTGCGTCCATTGTGGCGGGTTTAACAACACATGTACGCAATCTAACCCCCCTCCCCTAAAAAAAACCTTTATTACTGAAATAATGTGTTGCGGTTGTAAAATGTGGGCTAAATTATATCATGTTCTTTTGGGTCTTTCGGTAAAGTCACGTAGAATGGAAATAATAAAATAATAAAAATAAAACATAATTAAATATTATATTATTTTTATAATAAAACATAATAAAATATTATATTATTTTATTATGTTTTATTTGTATTATTTTATTATTTCCCTTCCACGTGACTTTACCGAAAGAACCAAGAAGATGAATTCCCTGCAGTCACGAAAGCTTAAATCTAAATTATATCATGTTCTTTGGATCTTTCGGTAAAGTCACGTAGATAGGTACCAAAAAAATCACAAAAACTACGACGTTTCGATCGCAACACAAGCGGCCGTCATCAGGAAATGTTATTTTTTCTTTGAACCCTTTGAACCTATCTACGTGACTTTACCGCGAAAGCTTGAAGTCAAGATTTAAATTATATCATGTTATGCTCTCTTGCATATACAGGTAATTTGAACCACTGTATCGTGTATACGTTTGTATCAATTACGATTTTGCACATCGCAAATTGTAACGATGTAATGTGTCACGTGAACACGTGCAGGGAGCGCTTCGTGGCGATGCTATTGCGAGAGCCGTTATACTGTATACATTTAATAATACACTTTGATTGATTGATCGATCGATCGAGAGCCACACAGTGCTTGCCAAAACGAACCACAATACCTCGCCAATTTCATCAAGGAGCATAAACCATCACGTGAACTCCGGTCATCCCCGCGCCAGCAGCAGCAACAGCAGCGGCTTTTGGCTAACAATAGCTATCGAGCTATATATAGATAGCCACTATATATAGTTCGATAGGTATCGAACAAAGTCGGTGGTAACCGCATCGCGCGGCGCTTTCAAACGCGCTTCTGCGCCCGTCTGGAACGCTCTTCCTGTCGACATGAGGAAGCCACTTGGAGCTGTGGCACTTTTAAATCATCATCTATATTGACGAACTCATTTCTTTAGAGCAGATTTTTGCGCGTTAGTGTTGGTGTCCTTCTCCCGCACCTCCGATTAGCGCGGATGGACTATGTACGGTGCGAAAGACTTTCAACACACGCACTACACATCCGTGGGCTCGGCGAGAAGGGGAGATTGAATCGCGTTCACTCCTAAGAACTGGATGCGGCTTTGTGGTATTGCGAGAGGTGGAGTCGGGGGGATGATGGGTGGGGGTAGGCCTTCATCCAGCAGTGAATAGACCTGACGATTGTGGTGGTGGTGGTGGTGGTGATGATGGCGCTCTCCTCGCGTAACCGTGCATTGGTCGAGCATTTTTTTCCGCCCCAGTGAATGTCGGAAGGGGGTATGATGATGATGATGATGATGCAATGGCGGCGGGTCGAGACTAATCAAGGAAGTGGCAGGCGAAAGAAGGAAAGATCATCGTTACAGAGGACGTCCGGTGCAGGAGATGGAGCGATGAAATCAGCTCGTGTGACTCTTTGCAAGATTGTGGGATCAAGGGACTGGGGGGGGGGGGGGGGGGGTGGGGGGGGGGGGGGGGGGGGGGGGGGGGGGGGGGGAGGTCATTTAGCAGAGGATAGATTGTGTCCATTGTTGCTGCTGCTGCTGCTGATGATGGTGACTGATGATGCTGATGATGATATGATGATAGCTGATGATGACTGATGATGCTGATGATGGTGACTGATGATGAGCTGATGAGTGGTGACTGATGATGATGCTGATGATGGTGACTGATGATTGATGATGATGGTGACTGATGATGATGCTGATGATGCTGATTATGATGATGATGCTGATGATGGTGACTGATGATTGCTGATTAGATGACTGATGATGATGCTGATGGTGACTGATGATGATGCTGATGATGGTGGCTGATGATGATGACTGATGATGATGATGCTGATGATGATGGTGATCGCTGGGGATGATGGTGATGCTGGTGATGATGATGATGGTGATGCTGGTGATGAGGTTGATGATGGTGATGTTGGTGATGATGGTAGTGATGATTATGGTGATGCTGGTGATGCTGGTGATGATGGTGATGATGGTGATGCTGGTGATGCTGGTGATGTTGATGATGATGTTGGTGATGCTGGTGATGTTGATGATGATGGTGATGATGGTGATGCTGGTGATGATGGTGATGATGGTGATGCTGGTGATGCTGGTGATGATGGTGATGCTGGTGATGTTGATGCTGGTGTGATGGTGGTGGTGGTGATGATGGTGATGATGGTGATGCTGGTGATGATGGTGATGATGGTGGTGGTGGTGATGATGGTGATGATGGTGATGCTGGTGATGATGGTGATGCTGGTGATGCTGGTGATGATGGTGATGCTGGTGATGGTGATGCTGGTGATGATGGTGATGATGGTGATGCTGGTGATGATGGTGATGCTGGTGATGATGGTGATGATGGTGATGCTGGTGATGATGGTGATGATGGTGATGCTGGTGATGATGGTGATGATGGTGATGATGGTGATGATGGTGGTGGTGGTGATGATGGTGATGATGGTGATGCTGGTGATGCTGGTGATGATGGTGATGATGGTGATGATGGTGATGCTGGTGATGATGGTGATGATGGTGATGCTGGTGATGATGGTGATGATGGTGATGCTGGTGATGATGGTGATGCTGGTGATGCTGGTGATGATGGTGATGCTGGTGATGATGGTGATGATGGTGATGATGGTGATGCTGGTGATGCTGGTGATGCTAGTGATGATGGTGATGCTGGTGATGCTGGTGATGCTGGTGATGATGGTGATGATGGTGATGCTGGTGATGATGGTGATGATGGTGATGCTGGTGGATGGTGATGCTGGTGATGCTGGTGATGATGGTGATGCTGGTGATGATGGTGATGATGGTGATGCTGGTGATGATGGTGATGCTGGTGATGCTGGTGATGATGGTGATGCTGGTGATGCTGGTGATGCTGGTGATGATGGTGATGATGGTGATGCTGGTGGTGATGGTGATGATGGTGATGATGGTGATGCTGGTGATGCTGGTGATGCTGGTGATGATGGTGATGCTGGTGATGATGGTGATGTTGATGATAATGTTGGTGATGCTGGTGATGTTGATGCTGTTGGTGACGCTGGTGATGATGGTGATGATGGTGATGATGGTGATGTTGGTGATGCTGATGATGATGTTGATCCATATATTTTTCAGGTTAGGCGAACGTTAACCCCCTCCAACACCCGACGAGATGGTTTCGTTTGCACAGATGTGATGAATTGCATATACGCCTCAATGTATTGATACAATTTATGACCGAAACGCCTCAATCCTCCTCTTCCACCTCCTCTTCCACCTCCTCTTCCACCTCCTCTTCCACCTCATCCTGCCACTCATCCACCTCCTGCCCCTCCTCCACCCCCTGCCTCTCCCCCACCTCCTCTTCCACCTCCTCCACCTCCTCCTCCACCTCCCCCCTTCCTCCTGTTCCACCTCCTCCCACTCATCCTCCATCTCCCCTCGCTGGTGATCACCTAAGACTTCTCAGCATCAACGTTCGTACGACGTTTCGCCCGACCTCCTGTGTAAGTGTCAATCTGGCGACAAACTTGAAAAGTCTTTGTGCCCCGGACGCGTATTTTGTAAAAAATATAATTGTCGGGTGGTGGAGGGGTTAACGACACGAATTCTGCCATTCATCTACCACCGCGTGGCCAAACTGATAAATAAAAACACAAATGAGGACTCACTGCATTGATCGTGATGTTGATTATAATCATTGATATTGTCGTTGCGATGTTTGTGATGATGGTGTAAGTACGTCCGTCGACTTTCTTTCGCACCGTACGTAGCTAACCATGCTAATCGGAGGTGCGCTGAAACGACTCCAAGCTAAGCACACGAAAAATTGTGGTCCCAGTTCAATGGTTAACGAGCTGCGTGACGAACCTGGCGACCCGAGTTCGATCACCACTCACGGCCAACACCGGTGACGATTATCTGAATCGGTACTGGGCCTCCCCTAGGTCAACTCGGCCTCAAATGAGTACCTGCTGCGATGTGTACAATCATCGCCACTAGGGAGACAAAGGCGGCCGGGCGTGA
>NC_083779.1:6662931-6761222 GCF_015708825.2 Lethenteron reissneri
CAAACAAACACACACATACACACGGGAGTGAGACAATTACCGTGTAAAATTACATATGCGTCTTCTTGGTCTGAATGACTCTGCCTTCTCGACAGACCTGTTCTCCACCTGAAGACGGCTGCTTGCGTTGTGGCCGAAACGTCGTGAGAATTTTATTATTTTATTTTTATTTTTATTATTTTCCTTCTACGTGACTTTACCGAAAGAACCAAGAAGATGAATCCCTGCAGTCACGAAAGCTTTGAATCGAAATTTTACATATGCGTGTTAACAATGTCTGTATATATATGCTTTATAATTGTACATTTTTTTATTAATAAATTTAGACCAAGATTTCTCTTTAAATTAAAATATTGATTTCGTCTGATTGGAGGACTCTTTAAATGTATAGCAAAAATAATTACATCTGCATTTACAGACCTTTGTCAATGAACCACTGCTCGGTTAAATGCCTTCCTGCGCGCTCGAGTGCCCGGTTGTAGAGCTACATTGACCATACTTCACCACACTGGTCAGCAGCAAATTGGCGACATATGAGAGTGTGGGGGGGGGGGATCCTAGGCCTGGGTGTCAGATACCATCACTCGCCACTGATGTGAACCGTGGCTCGGATTTCGAACTCGGGTAGCCGGGGTTCACGGCGTAGCGCGCTAACCACTGCGCCACCGCTCTCTAACACTCGCCGGTGATGTAAGTGATCATGATATACACTCTAGAAGGGTTGGAGTCGAGGCCGAATACGGACGGGCGTGTGCACGTTACATTGATGTTTCTGGATCGCGCGAGAGAGAGACGAAATGTCACGCACGGATGTTACCGTCTGTTATTGCTCACGACTGCGAGAATGGGAAGGAAAAAAAAACGCTTGCGAAATCAAAACCCCAAAATATTCTCGTTGATCGCTCTCACTCCGGCGGGCAGACTCGAGGTGTTCGAGTCTCTTCGCCAGGCAAAGACAAAGATCCCCCGCACAGCCTTGGCAGGCTGTTTAGGGCAAGTGCTGTTAGCGAGCAGCACCTATGAAGGCCGGCACGGTGGCACACGAGGGGGTGGGGTGGCCAGCACCACGCCCGGCCGCCTTTGTCTTCCTTTAGTGCCGATGTTTACACACGGCATCGGGCACTCATTTGAGGCCGAGTCGACCTAGGGGAGGCCCAGGGACCAGTTCAAATAATCGTCACCGGTGGTTGTCGGCCGTGAGCGGGAATCGAACTCGCTTGCGGGGTCCGTGGCGCGGCGCGGTGCGGCGCGGCGCTAACCGCTGCGCCACCGCTCTCCACACGAGTCTCGCCCGCACCGGTGGACCGAGTAATTCGCCTCCCGTGAAGCGAGTGCGACGCCGAAGCCGATAGAAAGTGGGTAAACAGCCGTTCCCATTCGATCCGACGACGGTATTTTAGTGTGCGCGTGTCTGCAGCACGCGGCGTTACCTGCAGCACCGCATGGACTGCGTTGACTGCGCGTGACCCAATGGTCCCGCCATGCGCCCGATCTCGCAAATGGTTCGAAAGCTAAGCAGGCGTTGAGCCTGCAATTGCCGCACGGGATGGGAATTGACGGCGCATATAACAGTGCCATATAGGCTGCGTGGGAGATAACCACAGCGGGCGCATTGGGCAGCCGACGTTCAGCCGACGTTCAGCCGACGTTCAGCCGACGTTCAGCCGACGTTCAGCCGACGTTCAGCCGACGTTCAGCCGACGTTCAGCCGACGTTCAGCCGACGTTCAGCGGAGCGCTGCTGCCACCATCCCAGCCTTCACAAAACGGCACAGCGCATGACACCGGCCTGGTGAAGTATGGACACGCGGCATGACTGATGATCTTTGTCTTTAGTTCGTTGTCCTTCCACCCCCCCCTCCCGCGCATGGCTGATGATTCTGGTGATTATTGGTATACTGTACATACACAGCATGGCTGATGATGATGGTGGTTGGTATATATCTGCGGCATGGCTGATGATGATGATTGGTATACATACACGGACGGCTGATGATGGTGGTTGTTATACATGCACAGCATTTCTGATGATGATGGCGGTGATTGTTATACATACACAGCACGGCTGATGACGATGGCTGGTATACATACAAGGCATGGCTGATGATGATAATTGATATACTTACACAGCATTGCTGATGATGGTGATGATTGTTATACATACACGGCATGGATGATGATCATGGCTGGTATACATACAAGGCATGGCTGATGATGATAATTGGTATATATTACAGCATGGCTGATGATGGTGATGATGATTGTTATACATACACAGCACGGCTGATGATGATGATGGTTGTTATACATACACAGCACGGCTGATGATGATTGTTATACACAGCACGGCTGATGATGATGATGATTGTTATACATACACACACGGCTGATGATGATGATGATTGTTATACATACACAGCACGGCTGATGATGATGGCTGGTATACATACACAGCACGGCTGATTATGATGATTGTTATACATACACAGCACGGCTGATGGTTGTTATACATACACAGCACAGCTGATGATGATGGTTGTTATACATACACGGCACGCTGATGATGATGGTTGTTATACATACACAGCACAGCTGATGATGATGATGATTGTTATACATACACGGCACGGCTGATGATACGACGGCTGGTATACATACACGGCATGGCTGGTGGTGGTTGGCCCACACACACACTCGGCGTGTAGTAATTTTGCCTTATTGTACCGATGCAACGGGCACGCGTGAACGCGGGTGTCGTAGCGAGACGCGTTTGCAGGGGAAGGTGCCACGAAATCCGCCGTTTCTTTTTAATTGGACCCGCCACACATTTACGGATCCGCAATTTCACACTTATTTTCTGAGCAGGGGAGGGAAAAAAAATCAAATAAAGAGCAAATATAATCAGACATTTGGCAGCCTCGGCAAATCGCACGTGAATAATTGTCATCTCCAAGAGGCCCAAAATGGATTCCCCCGTGTCCATCTGTGCGGCGCTTTCATTGAGTGTCACTCTGTGAACCCGGATTGGTGGTTCCGCGGTTCCCGTCACGCGAAGGCACACACACTGGTCTAGTTCATGGGCAATGTGTAACACGTGCGTGCGCGTGTGTGTGTGGCCTGCCGTTGGGTTGACTCAGCCTTAAATGAGTTTCTGGTAGTGGTGCGTCTCTCTTTCCGGCCTCAATAGGTGCTCGCTAACAGCTCTACGAAGCCGGTCGACGCGAGTTCGATTCTCGCTCGCGAGCCTCCCCTAGGTCAACTCAGCCTCAAATTAGTACCTGGTTCGGTGTGCAAGCATCGCCACTGTAGAGACAAAGGCGGCCGGGCGTGGTTGCTGGTCACCCACGCCCTCGTGTGTCTTGCCAACCTTCATAGGTGCTCGCTAACAGCACTTGCCCTAACAGTCTGTTAAGGATGTCAGGGGGACCTTTGTCTTTATGTCTCAGTGACCCTGCATGGGCATCTGTCTTTCTCTGCGTCCATGTCATCTGTCTCTGCCTCAATGTGTCTGTGTGTGCGCGCGTGTCTGTCTCAATGTCCTTGTCAGACATAGACACACACGCATAGAGACACAAAGAGACACACACGTGTGCCTTTGTGTGTGTGTGTGTGACTGCATGTTACCCATTGTGTCACGGCACGCGGGATGAGACGGGGGTGAGGGGGAGGGGTGAGGAGGGGGGAGGGGTGAGGGGTGAAGAGGGATTCCCACTCGATCAGGGGGGTGAGGGGCGTGGGAGTGTCTGGGGTTGAAGTTCAAAGTGAATGAGCGTCGTGGTGTGATCTGGCAGTGTTATTGACAGACAGACCTGCTCAGACAATCAGAGGGACAGACACGCGTACAGACACTCGATCGGAAAGATATCAGACAAACTAGAAAGAGAGACCAATCAGACAGACAAGTAGAGCGACACACAGGGTGTTATAGAGTCAACAAAACTTCGAATCGTAATCCCCGATTCTTAACGTGGTTGATGAACCTTAACATCCATCCATCCTCCACCCACCCTCCAATCTCTCCCTCTACCCACCAATCCCTCCCTCCACCCACCAATTCCTCCCTCCACCCACCAATCCCTCCCTCCACCCACCAATTCCTCCCATCCCTCCACCCACCCTTCCATCCCTCCACCCACCAATTCATCCCTCCCTCCACCCACCAATTCATCCCTCCCTCCACCCACCATTCCTCCATCCACCCACCAATCCCTCCCTCCACCCTCCAATCTCTCCCTCCACCCACCAATCCCTCCCTCCACCCACCAATCCCTCCCTCCACCCTCCCATCCTCCCTCCACCCACCAATCCCTCCCTCCACCAACCCTTCCATCCCTCCACCCACCAATCCCTCCCTCCACCCACCAATCCCTCCCTCCACCCACCAATCCCTCCCTCCACCCACCAATCCCTCCCTCCACCCACCATCCCTCCCTCCACCCACCAATCCCTCCCTCCACCCACCAATCCCTCCCTCCACCCACCAATCCCTCCCTCCACCCACCAATCCCTCCCTCCACCCACCCACCGCTCTCTCCCAATCCCTCTCTCCCTCTGTCCGGAAGGGAGGAAGCGAGCGAACGCATTAGGTGGAGGGGAACCGACCCAGTCGTCACACCCCACTCGACTCACTCACACCACCCAGACTCACTCACACCACCCCAGACTCACACCACCCCGACTCACACCACCCCAGACTCACACCACCCAAGACTCACACCACCCCGACTCACACCACCCCAGACTCACACCACCCCGACTCACACCACCCCGACTCACACCACCCCGACTCACACCACCCCCGACCTCACACCACCCCAGACTCACACCACCCCAGACTCACACCACCCCGACTCACACCACCCCAGACTCACACCACCCCGACTCACACCACCCCGACTCACACCACCCCGACTCACACCACCCCAGACTCACACCACCCCGCTCACACCACCCCAGACTCACACCACCCAAGACTCACACCACCCCGACTCACACACCCCGACCTCACACCACCCCGACCTCACACCACCCCAGACTCACACCACCCCAGACTCACACCACCCCAACCTCACACCACCCCGACTCACACCACCCCGACTCACACCACCCCGACTCACACCACCCCGACTCACACCACCCCAGACTCACACCACCCCAGACTCACACCACCCCAGACTCACACCACCCCGACGCACACCACCCCGACCTCACACCACCCCAAACTCACCACCCCAGACTCACACCACCCCGACCTCACACCACCCCAGACTCACACCACCCCGACTCACACCACCCCGACCTCACACCACCCCAAGCTCACACCACCCCAAACTCACACCACCCCAGACTCACACCACCCCGACCTTACACCACCCAGACTCACCCTCTCTCTACTTCGCGCTGAGTGAGACGCATCTTACTTTAGGCAACGTCTGGGCAACGTCAGAGGTGACTTCGGTAACAGCCGTTTGGGTGACTTGCCAGGCTGCGTTACGTATAGTCCAGGCGGCTCGTTCAACCTCCAAGCGAATTGGTACAATTTAATGCAACTAGTTGCGACTCGGTGACATGTCTGGGCGACCGAGCACAACTCTGATGCAACAATGAATTGCAACGTGTGGGCGCGATCGGTTGCAAGGTCTTCGGCGACTTGGTGCAACTTTCAGGCAACGGTGTTCTAAGCGATTTCATGTGCAGTTGATGCAACTTTATTACGTCTAGGCGACCGAATGCACAAAGGACATGCGGCGACCGGTTGCAAGGGTACAGGCGATCTGTGACCGCAATTTGCGACGGTAAAATTGCAGGCGACAAAATTGCAGGCGACACAATTGCAGGCGACAAGTTGCTCAAAGCCGACGAAATCGTCAAATTGATTGCGAGTGGGAGATCTGTTGCATGCGGTGCACGGGCGACGCGAAGCAACTCTGCAGGACAGGTAAGTGCAAGGCGCGTTTACATTGTACGAGTTTATTGTTCATTACAAAGACAAAGACCCCCCTCCCTACCCGTATAGCCTTAACAGACTTGTGGGTCAAGTGTTGTTACAGAGCACCTATTAAGGCTGGCACGGCGCAAGGCGGGGGTGGTGTGGTTAGCGCCACGCCCGACCGCCTTTGTCTCACCAGTGCCGATTTGTTTGTTTGTTATTTACACAGCATAAAATACACACGCTTGCATACAATTTCATGCACAAATATGCATACGAATAGGCGCAATGACAGGCTGTTGGAGGGCAAGTGCTGATAGCAAGCACCTATGACGGCCCAATACAGCACACGACCGGGGGTGGGTGTGGCTAGCACCATGCCCGGCCGCCTTTGTCTCCCCACTGCTGATATTTTTACACACGGCACCAGGTACTCGTTTTAGGTCTGAGTCGACCTAGGGGATTCCCAGGTGTACACGCTGGCAACAGACATTTCTACACACAACACTACACATTAAAAAAAATCGACGCGTTTCGCAATAGCTATAATGTAATGCACATATCAAAGACAAAGATCCCCTATATAGCCTTAACAGACTGTAGGGGCAAGTGCTGTTAGCGAGCACCTATGAAGGCCGCAACGGTACACGAGGGGGTGGGTGGCCAGCACCACGCCCGACCGCCTTTGTCTCCCTAATGGCGATGTTTACACACCGCACCAGGTACTCATTTGAGGCTGATTCGACCTTGGGGAGGGCCCAGGACCGGTTCAGATAATCGTCACTGTTGGTGTTTTCCGTGAGCGGGAATCGAACCCGTGTCGCCGGGTTCATAGCACAGCGCGCTAACCGCTACACTACCGCTCCCCACATATCACACCCAGACTAACACACCTAGACATACACACACACACACCTACACACACACCTACATAGACACACAACAACAACCGCCATTCGCCACTAAGTGGCGGTGACGTCACCACGACGCTTGTGCCAGGCCAAGTGCACCTTGAGGCCACGTGAAGTGTCGAACGCCCGCTGGCAGGAGGTCACGGGGCAGACCCAGGTGCCACGGGTCGACTGACCGAGATAACCGAGATGACTGGCTGATGCACATAGACACACACACACATAGACATATACACACCTAGACACACACACACACCTACACATACACCTACACACACACCTAGACACACACACCTAGACACACACACATAGACACATAGACACACACACCTACATAGACACACACACCTAGACACACACACCTAGACACACACACACCTAGACACACAGACACACACACACATATCACACACACACTTACCTCTGACATCGCTGCTGTAGGGTTTGGGTGGGGGGTGGTATATGGGAGGTGGCGGTGGGGAGGGAGTTTAGGGGAGGGGCTGGAGGGATGGAGAGAGAGAGGAGAGAGAGGGAAAGAGAGAGAGAGGAGAGAGAGAGACGAGAGAGTGTGCGCATCTCCCGTCTCGAGCGCCGTCTCTCGTCCCCGATCTCATCACGGCACTAAGGCGCGTCCGCGGAACGTGCGGGAATTTGAAGGGAGCGAAGCGGCGCCGAAGGGGGGGGGGGTGATGGTGCGTGGTGGGTGGGGGGGCAGATTGGCGGAGGGATACACGCGGTGATGAGGAAAGGGAGGGGTAGAGGTGTGGGTGGTGACGTCATAGACCATCTCTCATTTAGGCTCCTCCCCTTACGCCAAAGCCCCCCCCCCCCTAACCCGCATTTTCCCCCCTTGCTAATTGTGATGAGGGTATAGCAGCAAATGCAATTGTTGTACTGCGCTTCTATGCTCCCACGTCCTTCATCAAGCTGCACTGACCAGCGTGGTGAAGTATGGTTACTAACCTACCCACCCACCCACCCCCCCTACACACACACACACACAATGGATACACAACAATCTAATACGTATCGTAGACGCAGACGCAAATACACACGCGATTCAAGGTAACAAAGACAAAGGAGAGATCGTACCAACAACAACAGCAGCAGCCGCCGTTGAGTGGCGATGACGTCACCACGGCGCTTGTGCCAGGCTAGGTGCACTTTGAGGCCACGTGACGCTTCGAAGGCGCGCTGCTGGCAGGAGGTCACGGTAACGACTCAGGTGCCAAAGACAAAGATCCCCCGTGTAGCCTGTCACAGACACTTGGGGCAAGTGCTGTTAGCGAGCAGCAGCACCTGTGAAGGCCGGAACGACACACGGGGGGGGGGGGGGGTAGGTGTGGCCAGCACAACGCCCGGCCGCCTTTGTATCCCGAGTTGCGATGTTTACACGCAGCACCAGGTACTCATTCGCGGCTGAGTCGACCTAGGGGAGGCCCAGGACCGGTCCAGATGATACGTCACCATGCGTTGGTGGCCGTGAGCGGGAATCGAAGTCGGGTCGCCGGGTTTCGTAGCGCAGCGCCAACCCGCTGCACCACCGCTCCACCACGCGTTCACACTCCCTCCACACTCACCGCCCTTCATCACCAAACACCGCCAACCCTCACCACGCCTCACCACGCCTCTCACCACGTGCGCGGACTATGTCGTGGCGTGTCAGCCGCTTCACTCAGCGCTCGCGAACGATTTCACTCCGCGAAATTGCACGCGACGCACACAACACCGCATTATATATATATATGCCGTGCCGTATTTGGGTATCTATAGATCATCACAAACATCATCTACATCATCATGGTCATCATCGATAACTGTCAGAATAGGTGGAAACACTATCATCGAATCATCCACATCAAGAACATCAAAAATGTAATCATCAGAATCATCATCTTCATCACCAATAGCATCATCAACGTCGTCTTAATTACTTGGTTCACCAAAGACAAAGATCCCCCGTATAGCCTAAACAGACTGTTGAGGCAAGTGCTGTGAGCGAGCAACAACCTATGAAGGTATATCCTTTGGGTCTTTAGGTAAAGTCACGTAGATAGGTTCAGATTCATTAAAAACATTTTTTTACCTATCTACGTCAATTTACCGAAACACCCAAGAATATGAATTCCTGCAGTCACGAAAGCTTTAAGTCAAGATTTAACCTATGAAGGCCGGCAGGCTACACGAGGGGGTGGGTGGTCAGCACCACGCCCGGCCGCCTTTGTCTCCCTAGTGGCGATGATTGTACACATCGCAGCAGGTACTCATTTGAGGCCGAGTTGACCTAGGGGAGGCCCAGTACCGATTCAGATAATCGTCACCGGTGTTGGCCGTGAGTGGTGATCGAACTCGGGTCGCCAGGTTCGTCACGCAGCTCGTTAACCATTGAACTGGGACCACAATTTTTCGTGTGCTTAGCTTGGAGTCGTTTCAGCGCACCTCCGATTAGCATGGTTAGCTACGTACGGTGCGAAAGAAAGTCGACGGACGTACTTACACCATCATCACAAACATCGCAACGACAATATCAATGATATTATAATCAACATCACGATCAATGCAGTGAGTCCTCATTTGTGTTTTTATTTATCAGTTTGGCCACGCGGTGGTAGATGAATGGCAGAATTCGTGTCGTTAACCCCTCCACCACCCGACAATTATATTTTTTACAAAATACGCGTCCCGGGGCACAAAGACTTTTCAAGTTTGTCGCCAGATTGACACTTACACAGGAGGTCGGGCGAAACGTCGTACGAACGTTGATGCTGAGAAGTCTTAGGTGATCACCAGCGAGGAGGAGATGGAGGATGAGTGGGAGGAGGTGGAACAGGAGGAAGAGGGGGAGGTGGAGGAGGAGGTGGAGGAGGTGGAAGAGGAGGTGGGGGAGAGGCAGGGGGTGGAGGAGGGGCAGGAGGTGGATGAGTGGCAGGATGAGGTGGAAGAGGAGGTGGAAGAGGAGGTGGAAGAGGAGGTGGAAGAGGAGGATTGAGGCGTTTCGGTCATAAATTGTATCAATACATTGAGGCGTATATGCAATTCATCACATCTGTGCAAACGAAACCATCTCGTCGGGTGTTGGAGGGGGTTAACGTTCGCCTAACCTGAAAAATATATGGATCAACATCATCATCAGCATCACCAACATCACCATCATCACCATCATCACCATCATCACCAGCGTCACCAACAGCATCAACATCACCAGCATCACCAACATTATCATCAACATCACCATCATCACCAGCATCACCATCATCACCAGCATCACCAGCATCACCAGCATCACCATCATCACCATCATCACCATCACCACCAGCATCACCATCATCACCATCATCACCAGCATCACCAGCATCACCAGCATCACCATCATCACCAGCATCACCAGCATCACCATCATCACCAGCATCACCATCATCACCATCATCACCAGCATCACCATCATCACCAGCATCACCAGCATCACCATCATCACCAGCATCACCATCATCACCATCATCACCAGCATCACCATCATCACCATCATCACCAGCATCACCAGCATCACCAGCATCACCATCATCACTAGCATCACCAGCATCACCAGCATCACCATCATCACCATCATCACCATCATCACCAGCATCACCATCATCACCAGCATCACCAGCATCACCATCATCACCAGCATCACCATCATCACCAGCATCACCATCATCACATCATCACCAGCATCACCAGCATCACCATCATCACCAGCATCACCATCATCACCATCATCACCATCATCACCAGCATCACCAGCATCACCATCATCACCATCATCACCACCACCACCATCATCACCATCATCACCATCATCACCATCATCACCAGCATCACCATCATCACCATCATCACCAGCATCACCATCATCACCATCATCACCAGCATCACCATCATCACCAGCATCACCATCATCACCATCATCACCAGCATCACCAGCATCACCAGCATCACCATCATCACCAGCATCACCAGCATCACCATCATCACCAGCATCACCATCATCACCATCATCACCACCACCACCATCATCACCATCATCACCAGCATCACCATCATCACCATCATCACCACCACCACCATCATCACCAGCATCAACATCACCAGCATCACCATCATCACCAGCATCACCAGCATCACCATCATCACCATCATCACCAGCATCACCATCATCACCATCATCATCAACATCACCAGCATCACCAACATCATCATCAACATCACCAGCATCACCAGCATCACCATCATCACCATCATCACCAGCATCACCAGCATCACCATCATCATCACTACCATCATCACCAACATCACCATCATCACCATCATCACCAGCATCACCATCATCATCATCACCAGCATCACCATCATCACCAGCATCACCATCATCATCAGCATCATCATCATCAGTCATCATCATCAGCCACCATCATCAGCATCATCATCAGTCACCATCAGCATCATCATCAGTCATCATAATCAGCAATCATCAGTCACCATCATCAGCATCATCATCATAATCAGCATCATCAGCATCATCATCAGTCACCATCATCATCAATCATCAGTCACCATCATCAGCATCATCATCAGTCACCATCATCAGCATCATCATCAGTCACCATCATCAGCATCATCAGTCATCATCAGCATCATCATCAATCATCATCAGCATCATCAGTCACCATCATCAGCAGCAGCAGCAACAATGGACACAATCTATCCTCTGCTAAATGACCTCCCCCCCCCCCCCCCCCCCAGTCCCTTGATCCCACAATCTTGCAAAGAGTCACACGAGCTGATTTCATCGCTCCATCTCCTGCACCGGACGTCCTCTGTAACGATGATCTTTCCTTCTTTCGCCTGCCACTCCTTGATTAGTCTCGACCCGCCGCCATTGCATCATCATCATCATCATCATACCCCCTTCCGACATTCACTGGGGCGGAAAAAAAATGCTCGACCAATGCACGGTTACGCGAGGAGAGCGCCATCATCACCACCACCACCACCACCACAATCGTCAGGTCTATTCACTGCTGGATGAAGGCCTACCCCACCCATCATCCCCCCGACTCCACCTCTCGCAATACCACAAAGCCGCATCCAGTTCTTAGGAGTGAACGCGATTCAATCTCCCCTTCTCGCCGAGCCCACGGATGTGTAGTGCGTGTGTTGAAAGTCTTTCGCACCGTACATAGTCCATCCGCGCTAATCGGAGGTGCGGGAGAAGGACACCAACACTAACGCGCAAAAAATCTGCTCTAAAGAAATGAGTTCGTCAATATAGATGATGATTTAAAAGTGCCACAGCTCCAAGTGGCTTCCTCATGTCGACAGGAAGAGCGTTCCAGACGGGCGCAGAAGCGCGTTTGAAAGCGCCGCGCGATGCGGTTACCACCGACTTTGTTCGATACCTATCGAACTATATATAGTGGCTATCTATATATAGCTCGATAGCTATTGTTAGCCAAAAGCCGCTGCTGTTGCTGCTGCTGGCTGCGGGGATGACCGGAGTTCACGTGATGGTTTATGCTCCTTGATGAAATTGGCGAGGTATTGTGGTTCGTTTTTTGGCAAGCACTGTGTGGCTCTCGATCGATCGATCAATCAATCAAAGTGTATTATTAAATGTATACAGTATAACGGCTCTCGCAATAGCATCGCCACGAAGCGCTCCCTGCACGTGTTCACGTGACACATTACATCGTTACAATTTGCGATGTGCAAAATCGTAATTGATACAAACGTATACACGATACAGTGGTTCAAATTACCTGTATATGCAAGAGAGCATAACATGATATAATTTAAATCTTGACTTCAAGCTTTCGCGGTAAAGTCACGTAGATAGGTTCAAAGGGTTCAAAGAAAAAATAACATTTCCTGATGACGGCCGCTTGTGTTGCGATCGAAACGTCGTAGTTTTTGTGATTTTTTTTGGTACCTATCTACGTGACTTTACCGAAAGATCCAAAGAACATGATATAAATTTAGATTTAAAGCTTTCGTGACTGCAGGGATTCATCTTCTTGGTTCTTTCGGTAAAGTCACGTGGAAGGGAAATAATAAAATAATACAAATAAAACATAATAAAATAATATAATATTTTATTATGTTTTATTATAAAAATAATATAATATTTAATTATGTTTTATTTTTATTATTTTATTATTTCCATTCTACGTGACTTTACCGAAAGACCCAAAGAACATGATATAATTTAGCCCACATTTTACAACCGCAACACATTATTTCAGTAATAAAGGTTTTTTTTTAGGGGAGGGGGGTTAGATTGCGTACATGTGTTGTTAAACCCGCCACCAATTGACGCAGCCAACTAGTAAGGGTTTTCACGTAAACAAAAAGTGCCAGTTAGTTACTAGTGTGCTGAAGAGTAAACCCACAACATTTATAATTCAAATACCGTGACGTTTCGCTGGCGATTATGGTAAACTCGTCTCTGAAGGCCGAAGTCTCTCTAATCCACGTGTCCCTCTTTCGTCCACTCGCGTTGTGTAGACCACAGCCATAATCAACGTAATTATTATTTTAAACGTTATCCATTCTCCTACCTATCAGCAATGAAGTCAATCATCAGCCATGGTCAATTCACTGCTGGATGGATGCCTCCCCGCGCCGCGTCGAAACACGTGGGGTTTGTTTGACCATACTTCACCACGCTGGTGATTCCGTGGACCTGTTCAGGTATCACTCGCCACTGATGGTGGCCGCGTCAGCGAATCAAACTCAATTAGGAGGTGGGCGTATAGCGTAGCGCGCTAACCACTGCACCACCGTTATTACCATATGTGTACATATAATCTACGTGTATTCATGTGTATATTATATTCATGTTTATGTGTGTGTGTATTTACGCGTGTATATATGTGTGCGCGTGCGTGTGTCGATGTGTGTGTTCGTGTGTTTTTGGGGAGCGGTTGTGTAGCGGTTAGCGCGCTGCGCTATGAACCCAACGACCCGGGTTCGATTCCCGCTCGCGGCCAACACCAGTGACGATTATCTGAACCGGTTCTAGGCCTCCCATAGGTCGACTCAGCCTTAAATTATTACCTGGTGTGGTGTGTAAACATCGCCACTGGGGAGACAAAGGCGGTCGGGCGTGGTGCTGGCCACCCACCCCCTCGTGTACCGTTGCGGCCTTCATAGGTGCTCGCTAACAGCACTTGCCCCTACAGTCTGTTAAGGCTATACGGAGGATCTATGTTAGTGTGTTGACTTGGTTCTATATAACTTTGTGTCAATGTATCTATGTATACCTATATGTGTGTGTTGATGTATATACATGCGCGTGTGTTTATATATTATTGATGAAAACGAATTTCTTTAGAACTGATTTTTGTGTTTAGTTTGTGGTCCTTCCCCCGCACCTCCGATAAGCTCGATTGTCTACGTACGGTGCGAAAAAAGTTCAACATAAATGTGTGTGTACTGTGTTGGGAGCGGTAGTGTATTGGTTAGCGCGCTGCGCTACGAACCCGGCCACCCGAGTTCGATTCCCGCTCACGGCCACGGACAGCTGTGACTACCATCTGAACCGGTTCTGAAGATCTCCTATATAGGTCGATCCAGCCCTCAGTACCTAGTGCGGTGTGCTCACATCAGCACTGGGGAGACAAAGGCGTCCGGGCGAGGAGTTGTCCTCACCCCCCTCCCCTCCCCCACCTCGTGTGCCGTGCCAGCCTTCATAGGTGCTCGCTAACAGCACTTGCGCCAACAATCTGTTAAGGCTATACGGGGGATATTTGTATTTGTTGTATATATATACGCGCGCGTGTGTGTGTGTGTATATATATTTGTTTACACGCGTGCATGTTCAGCATGTGTGTGTGTGTGTGTTTGATTGGGTTCGTGAACAATCGTTTTTCCTGCATGGCCGGTAACAATAAGGTGGGTGAAAAAAACCGGTTAAAACCGGTTTACCGATTTGCCGCACATACGCAATGAACTGAATTCGTTTTCGTGTTCAAACCGTGCAACGAAGGCAGCTGTTGTTGCTGCTGCCTTTGCAGCCGGTGCGATGGTAATCGGCAGCAGCCGCATTGGACTTGTGATCCGGAGAAGCTCAGGTTCAACAATTTGGGTTGAGCGAGGAGATGTTAACTACCTCGCCTGGTACGCAGGAGGTCGTCGGTTCGATCCCGACCCTTGACGTCTGTTGTATATTTTTTTTTGCGTATCTCTCTTCCCCGTGGTCGCGTGGATTTTTCTCCGGCTTCCTCCCTCCCGTCCATAAATGACGTTACGCGATTTTGGACGATTTTTGACCCCCCCCTCATCACACGGCGTCACAAAAAGTCAGACCCCCCCCCCCCCTCAAATATAACGTCACAAAGCTCTGCCCTCCCCCCCCCAAAACCATATTTCAATTTTGAAAATAAAACATGCTTTCAAATCGCTTTAAACTATCGTCATCGTAGTGCGTATTTAATGTGGCGCTGCACCCTTGTAGGAGTGTTGTTATAACAATTAATGTTGTTTTAACAATTCTATATTTAGAGTTGCGCATTTTGATGTGACGTCACATTTCTCAACCTCCCCCCCCCCCCCTCGTCACACATCGTCACAAATGTCTGACCCCCCCCCCTCCATAGGTGCGTGACGTCATTTATGGACGACCCCTATGGAGCTCGGTGGTTCTTACCTGTTAAAATAAAAAAAATTGTTTTAAGTGGCGTGATCAGAACCACACCCAGTCGCACATGTCTCGCCCAATGCCAACATTTACACACCACACCAAGTGCTAATTTAATCCGGAGTCGACCTAGGAGAGTCACACGATACGCTTGCCACAGATGAGCCCATCGAACAAAGGCGGTGGTCACCGCATCGCGCGCTTTCAGATGCGGCCGTCTGGAACGCTCTTCCTTCCGATATTAAGGACGCCAGGGGGAGCTATGTACGCACGTTTAAATCTAGATTTATAACTAACTTCTTTAGAATCTTTTTTGGTGTTTCGTTTGTTGTCTTTCCCCTGCACCTCTGATCAGCACGGTTGACTGTATACGGTGCGAAAGAAATTCGACATACTGTACATACCATCCAGCCAAGCTTTTACTGGTAGGAACCTCCTGGTTACACCAGCCCACAGGGGATTATTGTGTCCGTCGCGCAGGGAGGGGCTGGGTGGGGAGGGTGGGGCTGGGTGGGGAGGGGCTGGGTGTGTCTGGGTGGGGAGGGGAGGGGAGGGTGGGGAGGGGCTGGTGGGGAGGGGCTGGGTGGGGAGGGTGGGGCTGGGTGGGGGGTGGGAGGGAGGGGTGGGGCTGGGTGGGGAGGGGCTGGTCACCCCGTGGTGCCCTTATAAAACTCAACGTTTAACCTACTCACGCCGTCTTGTGCCCGCCCTCACAGTCGGGCATATTTGCGGAATACACCACGCCGCCGTTGACCCTGGCCATTGACCGAGCAACCCAACGTTCCTACCAGCTCCCTCCGCAGCAGGAATGTGTTTTAATCCAGGATAGGGAAGAGACCAGGATACACCATCATCTCATTTTGTAATTGTGAGCAGATATCAACAAAATTACAGAGGCAAACACATTTAACTAGAATAAAGTACAGCAATGAAGAAAATTGAAATCAGAGCAAAAACAACCGTGTCACGTGATAATACATTTGTAAATACATTGAACACATGTTTGAAAATATATGGGTGCAACATACATCGTTCTAGATTTGAAGTTTTAGTGACTGCAAGGATCCATACTCTTTGGTTCTTTCTGTAAAGTCACGTTGGTGAAATAAAAAAAAATAAGAATTAATATAAAGAATAGAATATAAATAACAAAATTAAATCACGACGTTTCGGAAGCAACACAAGCTATTTTAAAATTAAAAAAAAATGTTAATATTTTATTTTTAAAAAAAATGTAACAAAAAAAACTTAATTTTTAACAATTTTTTTTTCATTTTTGCTGTGGTTGTCCCACCTGATGACGGAAGCTTGTGTTGCTTCCGAAACGTCGTGATTGAATATAGTTATTTCAATTTTTTTTTCACCAACATATATCGTTTTGAAAGACAATACAATCGACTTGAGAGTACATACAGCAATGAAGGTTCCACGGTAGCTAGGAGATGTTAACTACCTCGCCTGGTGTACAGGAGGTCGTGGGTTCGCACCCGACCCTGGCCGCCTGCCTTCGTTTTGGAGTTTGCATTTTTCTCTCCCCCCGTGGTCGCGTGGTTTTTTTTTCTCTCTGGGTCCTCCGGGTTTCCCCCCCCCCCCCCTCCGCATTTAAAATCAACATCACGCGTTCAGGCTGCCGCTATCAATGTCCACGTGGTGGATAAGCAACATTTCGCAGAGCTATCATTTGCGAAAGAACCAGGTCGCTTCTGAAAATCAGCCACATGGCTCAGTGATCCTTACCTGTTTTCTTTTTTAAATGTGTCTTTTAAGTTTAGGGGCCGTCCATAATGACGTCACGCGATTTTGGACGATTTTTGACCCCCCCCCCTCGTCACACGGCGTCACAAAAAGTCAGAACCCCCCCTCAAATATGACGTCACAAAGCTCTGACCCCCCCCCCCCCCTCAAAAATAAAACATGCTTCAAATATCTTTAAACTATTGTCATTGTAGTGCGTATTTAATGTGACGCTGCACTCTGATGTTGTAGGAGAAAACATTTATGCTGGTAGGAACCTCCTGGTAACACCAGCCCACAGGGGATTATTGTGTCCGTCCGTCGTACAGGGAGGGGCTGGTGGGGAGGGAGGGGCTGGGTGGGGAGGGGAGGGTGGGAAGGGGCTGGGTGGGGAGGGTGGGGAGGGGCTGGGTGAGGAGGGTGGGGCTGGGTGGGAAGGGGCTGGTCACCCCGTGGTGCCCTTATAAAACTCAACGTTTAACCTACTCACGCCGGCTTGTGCCCGCCCTCACAGTTGGCCATATTTGCGGAATACACCACGCCGCCGTTGACCCTGCAGGCCATTGACCGAGCAACCCAACGTTCCTACCAGCTCCCTCCGCAGGAATGTGTTTAAAGTTGCGCATTTTGATGTGATGTCACATTTCTTAAACCCCCCCGCCCCGCTCATGACACATCACAATCTGACCCCGCCCCTAAGGTGCATGACGTCATTTTAGGACGGCCCCTTACCGATTAAGATGGAACTTGACCTCCATCTAGTGGTAACACTCAAGACTGCCACCTTGCACGCGTTCCCCCGCATCCCTTACGCTAGGAGGTCGTGTGGCCACACTTCACCAGCGCGCGTTGGCAAAGGGTCAGTGGGGAGCGTTGTGACTCACGCAGCAAAGGTTGGTCACCTGAGTTCAATTCCCAACCCCGGGGGGAGTCTTTTCTGCGTGAATATGCGAGGAGCGATGACTGAAACCATGCCCCAATCGAGTTTGATTCACCGCTCACGGTCGACACCACCAGTGACGATTGTCTGCAACGGTCCTAGGTATCCCCTAAGTCGACTCAGCCTCAAATTAGTACTCGGTGCTATGTTTAAACATCGCCACGAGGGAGACAAAGGCAACCCATACGGTTTACCGGTATTCTTGTACAGGGAAATCGAATTTTTCGATACAGCCGTTTCAATAGGGCAACAAAAATACGTTTTTTGGGGTCTATTTGTTTGTGTTTCTCCCTTGTGATGGGACTTTGAAGGATTTAACGGTCTGAATTTGTCTGTAATAAGGTAGGGCACTGATAAGGGGTTGACAGGTATGTAGTGGTGAGTGTAGTGGTGATGAGGGTAGTGGTGGTGAGTGAAGTAGTGGTGAATGTACTAGTAGTGAGTGTAGTGGTGATGAGGGTAGTGGTGGTGAGTGTAGTGGTGGTGAATGTACTAGTGGTGAGTGTAGTGGTAGTGAGTGTAGTGTTGGTGAGTGTAGTGGTGGTGAATGTACTAGTGGTGAGTGTAGTGGTAGTGAGTGTAGTGTTGGTGAGTGTAGTGGTGGTGAGTGCAGTGGTGGGGAGTGTACTAGTAATGAGTGTAGTGGTGGTGAGTGCAGTGGTGATGAGTGTACAAGTGGTGAGTGTAGTGGTGGTGAGTGTAGTGGTGGTGAGTGCAGTGGTGGTGATTGTCTATTTGTTTGTGTTTCTCACTTGTGATGGGACTTTGTAGGATGAACGTTGAGATTTGTAAGGACACGGAGTGACCAATAAAATCTGAATTTGTCTGTAATAAGGTAGGGCACTGATAAGGGGTTGACAGGTATGTAGTGGTGAGTGTAGCGGTGGTGAGGGTAGTGGTAGTGAGTGCAGTGGTGGTGAGTGTACAAGTAGTGAGTGTAGTGGTGGTGAGTGTAGTGGTGGTGAGTGCAGTGGTGGTGAATGTACTAGTGGTGAGTGTAGTGGTAGTGAGTGTAGTGTTGGTGAGTGTAGTGGTGGTGAGTGCAGTGGTGGGGAGTGTACTAGTGGTGAGTGTACTAGTGGTGAGTGTACTAGTGGTGAGTGCAGTGGTGGTGAGTGCAATGGTGGTGAGTGTACTAATGGTGAGTGCAGTGGTGGTGAGTGTACAAGTGGGGAGTGTAGTGGTGGTGAGTGTAGTGGTGGTGAGGGTAGTAGTGGTGAATGTGCTACTAGTGGTGAGTGTAGTGGTAGTGAGTGTAGTGGTGGTGAGTGTAGTGGTGGTGATTGTCTATTTGTTTGTGTTTCTCACTTGTGATGGGACTTTGTAGGATGAACGTTGAGATTTGTAAGGACACGGAGTGACCAATAAGATCTGAATTTGTCTGTAATAAGGTAGGGCACTGATAAGGGGTTGACAGGTTTGCGAACCTGGCTACCCGGGTTCGATTCCCGCTCACGGCCAACACCAAGTGACGATTATTTGAACCGGTTACCTGGGCCCTCCCACCCTCCTAGGTCGACTCAGCCTCAAATTAGTACCTGGGTGCGGTGCGTAAACATCGTCACGAGAGAGACAAAGGCGGCCGGGCGTGGTTGCTGGCCACCCCCCCCCTCGTGTGCCAACACTGGTGCTGCTATTGCGCCCAACAGTCTGTTAAAGGGGCCATCCATAAATGACGTCACGCGATGTTGGACGATTTTTTTAACCCCCCCCCCCCCCTTGTCACACGGCGTCACAAAAAGTCAGACCCCCCCTCATATGACGTCACAAAGCTCTGCCCCCCCCCCCCAAAAAAAATGAAACATGCTTCAAATCGCTTTAAACCATTGTCATTGTAGTGCGTATTTAATGTGGCGCTGCACTCTGATGTTGTAGGAGAAAACATTTTTTCAAAAGTCTATTTAATGAAGTAGAACGTGTTGTCTATATTTATTTAAAGTTGTGCATTTTGAGGTGCGTAACGTCATTTATGGACGGTCCCTTATCATATAATTATTTATACTCTTTGGTTCTTTCGGTAAAGTCACGTAGGTATCAAATAAAATAAATAATTAGATTTATTTTATTATTAAAATAAATCATTCAATTCATTTCATTTAAATAAATAATTATGTGTTTTTATTAAATAAATCATTCGATTTATTTTATTAAAATAAATAATTCAATTTATTTTAATAAAATAAATCATTCAATTTATTTTATTAAAATAAATAATTCAATTTATTTTATTAAAATAAATAATTCAATTCATTTTATTAAAATAAATCATTCAATTTATTTTATTAAAATAAATAATTCAATTCATTTTATTAAAATAAATCATTCAATTTCTTTTATCTTCTACCTACGTGACTTTACCGAAAGTGTTTGATGCTGCTGTAGGTATAAAATAAAATAACTCATTCAATTTATTTTATTAAAATAAATAATTCAATTCATTTTATTAAAATAAATAATTAAATGCATTTTTTTAAAATAAATCATTCAATTTATTTTATTAAAATAAATAATTCAATTTATTTTATCTTCTACCTACGTGACTTTACCGAAAGTGTTTCATGCTGCTGTGTTCTGTAAAGCCTTGATGAAAAGCCGCTATGTAAATGTAATTATTATTATCATCATCACTTAGTGGCGAACAGCGGCTGCTGCTCTTGATATTATAACGAGTTTTCTTCAGGGGATTCGCTTTATTATTTGATTAACAAACGTGTACATTCTACACGATTACTTCACCCGTAGAGCATTGTCGTGTCATCCTGTGACACGTTACGTTTCAGTATAGAATTCAAATTAATCGGAATCGATTCAATAATCGTTACACAAATGGAATCGATTCGCACTGCACTGCAAGTGAACCCACGAAAGCCTCGATTCTGGAATCGATTCCAAGAATATATAAGAATCGTCAAAAAAATTTCCCGCCAATATTCCCCCCCTTCAAGTTTTACTCAGCGAACGGTCCCGATAATCGCATTGATTTGAACGCTTTTAGTGAATAGTCGCGAGGACGTTAAAACAACAATTTTTGACTCATTTTCGGGATTTTTTTGTCGACTAAATCGGTAGAAATGCCCGTCACAGACCGAGCTCTCCTACGCTTCGCTAAGCTGAGCGCCAACGCCGTGGCGCCCTACAAGGCATCCGACAAGGCCGCAGGATTCGATCTCCACAGGTTAAACTTTCTCTTTTTATTCTCGTATATCATCATCATCATCATGTTCGTCTTTATCTCTGTCGTCAACATCGTCAGACACGCGCTATCCACTGCTGGATGAAGCTCTCCGCTAACGATCCCATCCGCTCCGTCTCCCCGCTGGACGGTCACCCAGTAATTTATATTTATTTTAAAAACGTCAAATTAAAATATAATTCTAGATTTGAAGCTTTCGTGACTGCAAGGATTCATATTCTTAGGTTTTTTCGGTAAAGTCACGTAGGTAAAAAATGTAAATTAATAAAAGTAAAATATATAATATCATTACGCTCCACGTTATTTGGCGAGTCTGCGTTGACAGTGGTGTAACAAGCACAGTTAACAGAAACTCAACACGTTTGTGTTAATAACACTGCATTAATACAAAATATATAATCGTCGACGTTTCGTGCAATGGCCCTACTTCATTGCTTTATTACAATACGGTGTAAATGTTTGTATTGTATTATGTTGAGTTATTTGTATAAACGTAGCACTAACGTATGCAACTATTTTATCTGCTACACCTTCATTAGTGGCTTGGATTATTGGCGGGAAAATGTAAGCGCCTCATTTAATAAATTAACTTACTTACAATATTCTTGGTTCTTTCGGTAAAGTCACGTAGAAGGGAAGTAATAAACATTAAACAATACAATTCTCACGACGTTTCGATTGCAACACGATCAATTGCTGTGGTTTTCACACCTGCCTCCGCAGCAGACCATGCTTTCCCACCTGATGACGGACGCTTGTGTTGCGCCCGAAACGTCGTCATTTATTTTCTACCTACGTGACTTTACCGAAAGAACCAAAGAGTATCGATTCCTGCAGTCACGAAAGCTTCAAATCAAGATATGCGGTCCATAGTTTGTGTTTCACGGCCACAATTTCGCACTACCGTTGCTTGTCTTTAGTGCACCTCGATGCGTCTCTATATCGCCAAGTCTCTCTGCCTTTAGTCTATGGAACCATGGTTTGGGTTTCATGGTCAGAATCGCGTTGCTGTGGGCTCCTATTTCAATTTTCCATTCATGAAGGAGATCATCTTAGGTTTTTTCGGTAAAGTCACGTAGGTAAAACATCAAAATTAATAAAAATAAAATAAAGATAACGACGTTTCGGAGGCAACACTCAAAACGTCGTGATCTTTATTTTATTTTTATTAATTTTGATGTTTTACCTACGTGACTTTACCGAAAAAACCCAAGATTATGAATCCTTGCAGTCACGAAAGCTTCAAATCTAAAATCATGAAGGAGATGTTTCGCATCGGCTCGGTGTCGATGTTCTGATGCGATTGATCGTTACACCAGTTTTCGAGGAGGAATGTCAATAAACATTTCTGTTTTTCTTGCTGTGTGCAGTGCATACGACTACGAGATCCCGCCCATGGACAGACTGGTGGTGCAGACCGACATTCAGATCGCACTGCCGGAGGGCTGCTACGGACGCATCGGTAAGCCGACCCTGGCGCCTGTATGCAGTCGATCATCGATTATCCGGCTGCTTCCAACATTAGCCGGCGGTACCGCGCCGATCCGGCGAAACCGACAAAACCGCTCGAAAGGCTGTAACCAGTCCGGCGATCGGCACATTCCAAAGAACACAGGATGAGATGTTACTATCCTTTGTGCAAGCACTTCCAAGAGTTCATGAACAGTGAGCCTGGTGAAATTTGGGGAGCGCATCGTCAGTAGTGAACCTTTGGGTCCTAGGGTGTTTCGGCCTTTCATACTATACACCCTCCCCAAAGGCGGCCAGCGACAGGGTGATCAATCCTACGCTTGCGTCCCATTCCCAATTAGTCATAGGAGTTGCCTTGTTGTTGATAGCCAACATCCCATGGGACTATGCATGGCAGGGGCGTCCTCCTCTGTGAGTCAAGCATTGTTGACTGCATACCTCCTGGCCCTCTCACTATATAGCGTGACAAAGTAGCTATGATTGATGTCAGTGTTAAATATAATATACAGTACATTATACACAACATACAACTTAAAAAATGAAAATACTGCATGTAGATACCTCGCCATGCAGTTTTTGAGTTTGGAGTGGTGAGTACGGTACAGTAAATATAGGAGCTTTTTAAAGTAGGATATTTATTTTTGTCTGTTTATTTATGCCAATTTCACGTAAACTTATTTAATTTTTTTGCCAGAAAAAAGTGGAAAGCCTATTCTCACACTAATTTAAAACTCTAACAAAAATATATAACACCTAAAAACAAATGCCATACAAGAATGTGCAAAATAATCCATTGAATATAATGATTATTAGTGATTATCCGCCATTTTTGAAAATCTAGCACTGCCAGATAACCGATGATCGACTGTATTTTGAGTTTGCGTGTCTCTCTCTTCCTGTGGTCGCGTGGATTCTTTCTCCGGGTCGTCCGGTTTTTCCCTCCACGTTTAGAATCGACGTGCGTTTTGAGTATTTAACTGCGATAAATGTATACATGATGATAGGCAACCTCGTTGAGCTATCATTTGTGGCCAGGTCGCTTCTGAAAAAAGATCTATATAGTAGCTCAGTGGGCCTTACCTGGTAAAATAAATATAGTTTTGTTTCAAAGCCACCTCCAGCAGTGCCAGCACACAGCAGCTCTCCACATGCAAGACGCGCACTGTGCGGTTTACACACAAACATTAAATTGCGTGTGACGTTTAAACTAAATTCGTTATAATAATAAAAATGTAAAGGCGCAGCCATGTGACTGCTTGCCCTTCGCCACTGCAGGTGGAAAGGCCTCCACTAGAAAGACCTCAAGAGAGTTCCTCCTGGAGGTTGGATTACCCACATTTAACCCCACCTCACGTGACCCGTCGGTCGACTGTGGTATACCCATTTGTGTGTATTGCTGGGTGGACAGGAGTGGGGGAGGATTTAATAAAGTTTATCATTGCTTCAACTGTCATGGTGGGAGATGGCTTCGAACCGCCATCCTCTGGATTGAACGTCCAGTGTGCTAACCCTTTTGCCATGTTATGAAGTGCAAGTCTCCAACCCTTAGTATTAACTCTGTCTCTTTGGCCTCTCTATGTGCTTTGAAGAAGGGTCATTGCCCGAAACGTCTGAAAAAGGAGTAATTTACCAATCTTTTTATTTTAAGGCCACAGCATTATTAACGAATGTGTTGAGTTTTTGTTTGTTTGCAATGGTAGTAACCCGCGGAATAATTGAGAACAAATTTTTGTTTCTGCACAGCTGGGGTTTCGCCTGATCAAAAATATAACTGAATACACGATGAAGGAGCGTGTGGTCACGATCATGTGATGATGACGATCATTACTTGGTAAATAAGTTTGTGATTTATTGGTGTGCTTTGTTTCGGCAGCGCCGAGATCAGGCCTGGCTGCCAAACACGGGATCGACGTCGGAGGTAGGTGCGGCTGTTCGGAATCGGAACCTTTAATAATCTTGGAGAAATCCGATGAGCTATGAAGCTCTTTTTCACAGATGTCTAGCAGGGGTGAGTCAGAACGTTACAGCAACAGACAATACAAAGCACGATAGGAGTACGAAGTTTCGGAAAGATAAGCAAATAAGGAGCTGTCTTAACACTATATGCATATGGACGTATTGGCGGTACTCAGGTGCTCATAAAACAGTCTGACAATGTCACTGTTGCCCTTGAGTGAGCCGCAGACTCTCCATCAGAAATTGCACTTAGAATCAGCAGCCGCTTTCCCATTCGAGCGCGTGACACCACGAGTCATAATCTTTTGATGCCACCGTCCGTCAAGAAATTATTCCGCAAATGAATCGAGGAACCTTTGAAACACGAGCTGAGTGCTGCTATACAGCAGCAGACTATGAAGCTTCGCGTTCAGCCGCTCGTAACATTCGTTTTCTGACCACTTGGACGTCACGAGAACTGATTTTGACGCACACCCCGCAAGATTTTCTGACCGGGGTTGCGAATCGTGTTAAAAGCAATAATTATTGTGACAAAAATTTGCTTTTTTTTTTTATTCCGAGCACCGATGTACCGCCAAGACGTTCATATAAGTTTAAGGATTTGTGGTCGCCCCGGTGGCAGCTGTCTTTGAAACCATCCCGGCATGACACCAGGTGCACTCAGCACGGACCTGCAAATGTGAATTGCTCTACCAGAAGGGGGCGGGGGGGGTGATAATGCTACTTGGTTTTTCAAAAGAGAGTAACTTTTGCGAGCAGTTACATTTGGACGATCGCGTCGGCGGTACACATGGCCTTTGTGAATGTGTTGGGGCCTGGATGTGGTGGACCAGATGTCAAAGTATTTTCCCGGGTCATCGACTCCGATGGAGTTGACTGAAATGATGCCCTGAGTCAGGTGTCGCGAGCGGGAAGATTAGGTGGTAGATTATTTTGGGTTCCGTCCCCTTTAAAAATAGCAGCGACCCTCACATCCTGTCTCCCCGAAGGCGGGAACCCCCGCCCCCCACTCAGCATGGCACTGCTCGTGATGCCGATCACGACACTAAAACCTAATTGTCACCTCCCGTCTAGCGGTACACGTAACAGGCGAGACCTTTTACAGGGAGGAACAATGTTCCACACTGCCCACCAGGGATTATTTAGCTGTCTGTCTGTCTGACTGTCTGTCTGTCGTGCATAAATAAATATATAATACACACAGCTCTTTGATTGGTGGAGACCTACTGCCGGGTACGGAGAGGGGAGGTGCCTAAGGGAGGAGGGAGTCAGGAGAGGGGCCTGAGGGGGTGGGGGGGGGTCAGAGGAGGGGCCTAAGGGAGGGGGGGTCAGGGGAGGGGCCTAAGGGAGGGGGGGGGGTCAGGGGAGGGGCCTAAGCAAAGGGGAGGGGCCGAGAGTTAAGGGAGCTGTCTGCCTGGCTACCTAAAGTCAAGTTATATTTTATACAGGTAGAGGAACAACAGGTTCCACACTGCCCACCAGGGATTATTTGTCTGTCGTGCACGAATGCGCTGTCCAACCAAGTTCCTACCTGCCCACTCCGAAGGAACGTGTTATAAAACTCATCAGCGGAGCAATGGCTGGATTATACTACCCCCCCCCCAAGCCATCTGTGCCCCTTGTAAAATGGGAAATGTGGTGCACAATTAGTCGAGTAAACAGTAGAGTAATTGATCACTTTAAAAATATCTCCCATTGTTGCTCCCGGTCTGGTTGTACAACGCTTGTATGTGTGATTCCTTTCAGCCGGCGTCGTAGACGAAGACTACAGAGGAAATGTCGGTGTGGTGCTCTTCAACTTCGGGAAGAAGCCTTTTCTCGGTAAATACCTTTTGCCGTGCCACAGCTCTCGTAAACCTTTTAACTACGTATATTACAGTTCGTCAACATTTCCCGGACAGCCGACGGACTGCTTATTGCTGTGCCCAGGAAATATTGTCCGTCTCAGAATGCTACCAGTGTTTTCCAGAGAACTTCAAAACTCTGAAACAAAAATATAAAGTCGCGTTGCACAAATGCACGCGCGTTAAGGCGCGAACGTGTGGGTGTAAGCACATTGCCAACAGGCTCCGTTAACGAGCGGACTTGTAGTATTTTTTGTCCGCTCAAATATTATTTTACTACCACAGCTGGAAAGTTCACATGTTCCATTGCGGGTTGGTAAAAGGGTGGGAGGAGGGACTCAGGAATGGTTCAGACATCACTTTCCAGCAATGTTAGCTGTGGCCCGGAATATTTTTTAGGTCACCAGGTTTGCAGCACAGCGTGGAAATTTGTGCAAAATGCAACTCTTGAGGTATCCACATTCTTCAGTGAGCAGCGATGCGATTGCTTCAGGAACAAACTAGAGTTCTAAACTCACCCGCCACAGGGCTGGAAAGTGAAATGAACATTTAGAATTGCAAGCGAATATATTAAACCGTCATTCAACTGGTGACACTTGAATGGCACCGTACCAGTTAAACCTGCGGGGCAGGTAAAGTTTAACTTTCACTCTTGGCTTGCATTCAACATGCATATCCTCATTCGAGTAAATGTATAGTAGGCTACTAACAAAATGCAAATATGAAGCCAAGGTACATTGGAGTGAAATTAAATCGCAGTGCAAAATATACCTTCTCCAACATGGAGCTGGAGAGAGATCAGTTATTGCATCGCTTGACAGAGACGTCCATCAGCTTTGGGAGGCCTCCATCCAGCAGTGCATAGGTCATGACTGATGATCTTCATTCACATGGCATTCACCGACGAAGCTCCCCGCTCAGTTACGAAGCTTCTAACCATTCTTCTACTCATGATATAAGTTGTTGGGTTAAATCAGTTAAATATAAATGTGTCGTTAAACCCGCCACCACCCGACAGCCAATTAGTCGCGTAAACAAAACATACCAATTCGTTACTAAATTTTGATTTAAATCTTTCGTGACTGCAGGGATTCATATTCTTGGTTCCTTCGGTAAAGTCACGTAGAAGGGAAATAATAAAATAATAAAAATATCAAACAATCATCACCTGATGATGATTGATTGTGTTGCAGTCGAAACGTCGTGAGCATTTTTATTGTTTTATATTTTTATTATTTCCCTTCTACATGACTTTACCGACAGAACCAAGAATATAATTCGTTACTAGTTCAGCACATGAGTGTTGGAGATTAAACCCACAATATTTACAATTCTCTACATGTTTGCACTCATTTTGTCCCATTGCAGTTAAGAGGGGAGACCGGATTGCACAGCTGATTTGCGAAAAGATCTTCTATCCCCAACTGGAAGAGTGCACGGTGAGATTTGACTTGGTCACATTGAGGTGGCCGTGTGGCACAGGCGTCTTAACAAATGAATAGTTCACGCTGACACATTACACGGCCTGATGTTCATTTTGTAGCACCGCGTTTGTTTAAATCGCGTTTCCATGAGAGGTGGGTCTGGTGGCTCTGAAATCAAGGGCATGGAGCCAGCACCGTTGGTTTAAATTCTGTCAAGTGTGTTTTAGAGTATCTTGCTGCAATACATTCCCATTTGATGATAAGCCACTTTGTTGAGCTATCGTTTGTGGCCAGGTCGCTTCTGAAAAAGATCTATAAAGTGGCTCAGTGGGCCTTACCTGGTAAAATAAAATAAAAGTTATTAAAGTGGTTTCTCAAGTGTGGCAGGTTGATAGCCTCAGCCTAGTTGCCACTGAATGTGCAGATTCGTATTAAAACAGATTTTTCACCTTTTTGTTAAATTCCAGCTTTGAATATGAAAAATATCAGTTTGAATGTCACGCGGCAAAACGTTACTCTGTGACAGAACAAGTCCCCCCACCATTCTGTGGACTTGCAGTCACTTGAAATGATCTCATCGCTCTGGACGTGTGAAAAAAGAGCTTGAAAGCTCATCGTATTCCTACAGTATAAATACATATTCTGATTTCGAGATATACGATATCCACTTCTGTGGGCTGTTCTCTAAGACGGGTAGTTGAACTGCTCTTTGAGAATCTGACTTGATTCTTGGTCCCATGACATGATGCCGGAAATCCAAGAAGCCAATTTTTGTTTTACATGTTAACTATTTTTTACGAAATATAAACGAAGCTATGTTGTACGACTGCCTAACATAAATGTCAATGTTTTGTTGCCGTCAATATTTGCAGTCACTGGAAAACACGGAACGAGGCAGCGGAGGTTTTGGATCGACTGGAAAAAACTAGACGAACGGAAATGAAGTGTGAAGATTTGAGACTTTCGTAACTTGTGTATTTTTCCTGCATAACTTACTGCCATGTAATCAAATGCCAGTCCTTGTAATTTCAATTGCGCTTTGATTACCATTTCACTGTAACTCCAGTATTTGTATTATCTTCAAAAGTAGTTTGGATACATTTCACAATGAGTGTTCTGTTTGTTAGTAAAATCATTACAAAAAATGTACAGGAGAATCTTTGAGTTTTTTTTCTATCACCTCATTTACATGGACTGCATACTTGAGTTGCCTCGAGTGCAGCCTGAGCTAAAGAGTGGCTTAAGTTGGTAAAACATTTTTTTTATGTTTCCATGATTTTCTGAGTTGTAGAATTGGACAGCTTATTGCTGTAAATATAAAGTAAAACCACATGAAACTGGAATTCGGGGTAAGCTGGACAGACTAAATTATCAATTTATTAAATGCTAATTTCCGAGCAGGTTGCTTAAAGTCAGGTCTCTGTGGTGTATGCAACTGGTTGCAGAGCCATCCTCCATATGTCAGCAATCTAGTCTCATACAGTATTCCCTTTTCACGAGGGATACCTTTCGGAATTGCTTGTCAGTAGAACATTTTGCGGATATTGGCCTACGAATATCGTACGTGCAACATATGCAGATGTTTCTAAAGCTTCGAGAAGTAATCTCTCATCACTTTTATCTCATCACTTATCTCATTGCAGTTGTGCAGAGTTCCAAATGAGATTACAAAATCCCAGATAGCAAGTTCATGAGCAACGAGGGAAAAACCGCATGAGCAAGTTGCGCAACTGATCACGCGAGTGTGGAGATAGTTTAAAGTGATGCAGGGTTTTCCTATAACTAGTTTATGGGCAAGTGAGAGCCCAAAGGTTGCAAAGGAGACCCGGGAGAAAAACTTGTCATCAGCAATGATACTGGTAGGAACGAAGTGGACCAGCCACCAATAGATTATTTCGTCCGTCCATCCGTGTAGCAACATCGCCCCCTACTGCAAACACTTGGCATGACCCTACAAAAACCTTTAGACTCAGTGACGCTTTCCTGGTTAAACAAGTGTAACATTCCCTTATAATTCCCTCAGATAGCTTTTAATTAAAACATTTAAATTATGAGGCTTTCCTGGCTAAACACGTGTAACATTCCCTTATAATTCCCTGATAGCTTTTAATTAAAACTTTGAAAATAAAAAAAAACTCAGCGCCCTAAAGCCTACAGCTAGGCCTAACGCCTAGAACTAGGCCTCAATCTCTCCCTTCGTATCGTCCGATTAGGTGTAGCAACATCGCCCCCTACTGCAAACACTTGGCAGGACCCTACAAAAACCTTTTGACTCAGTGGGGCTTTCCTGGCTAAACAAGTGTAATAATACATTGTTTACATTCTTTGGTTATTCGTTCCTACCAGCCCACCCCACAGGGTCCTGTTAAGTCCACTCCTTGATGTAGGCTTCCCCCACCTCTCATGGTCTCGCAATGATGGAACAATCCTTGCTCCAGCACGTGAACCGATTGAAACGCTCCACCTACGTGGTGGATGTCCTCTGTGATATTCCCTCCCCACAAGCATTCCATATAAAAATGTCACCGCTTGAGTACAAAATTGTCTTTATTAATGTCGTGGGCTTAAAAAAATATTAATACCAAGTAAATGCATTCTTTAACAAAAAAACGAAATACACCATTACTGCATGCATGATAAATCTCAATTGTAAGAAATGTCACGAATATAAAACACTGAAATTGTCTCGGAACAGAAAACGAATGGTGGCAAAAGCGCTGCTCTTGCAGGAATTTAACTCGAATCCAACACTTTCTGGACTTGAGAATACCCATCGCAGGAGAATGCATGCAGGTTGGAGATAAGTAGATACACATACATGCTCACAAACAGCAGAATCGTAAGGCACGACTTCCATCGCCTTGCGTGCGTGCGTGCCATGCCGCCACGTTTCATGTGTACAATGCTCTCTAAGGCTTGCCGGCCACATTTGGATCTTGAGCTGAGAGCAGTTATTTGAACGTATTGGCGGTACACCGATGCAGCATAATGCACCGGTCCTCATAAAACAGTCTAAAAATCTAAATTTAAATTAGCAAATCTGTTCATCAGTCTTCAATTGACACTTCGAAGGCTTATTCAATCTACTAATAAAGGTCTATTGCCCCGTTGATTTGGGTCCGTCGAATTGAAGAACGTCAAGCACACAAGTCAAATCTGCCTTTGAAACATGGAGCAAGCCATTCGTCATCAGCTTGGGCGCTGCTATTTGGCAACGGACTGAATCTTCGTGTTCAGCCACTTGTAACGTTTGTGGTCTTCCGACCACTTTGACATCGCAAGAGCTGATTTTGATGCACACCCCTGAAGATGTGAAAACATAAATAATGATTGCAATTTTTTTTACGCTCATTTCATATACCGCGCAGCGTACCGCTAATACGTTCATCTCGAGGAGCTAAACTTAAGCCGAGGTTCACAGTTGAATCTGCAATGGGCCATTCTCATCTGCTGAGGTATACACATTAACAAAGCGGAATAAAACGGCACCTTTTAGCTGTCTTGGGGAGTCGCGTGAACTAACCCGGCAGGCCTGTGGCCACAGCGTTTACAGCAACACTTTGCAACTTATACCAATGGAACCTCATTTGGCAGTAAAAAAATATGATAATTGTTTTTTTACCCTTTTATCTGGCAACAAAACTGACACATTTTTTACAAGGAGTCATGTTTGCATAGACCACAATACCTGCAGTCATTATGCAGAGTTATGTTTTTTGTGTGCATTATGACTGCAGGTATTGTGGTCTATGCAAACATGACTCCTTGTATAAAAGCTGTCAGTTTTGTTGCCAGATAAAAGGGTAAAAAACAATAACACTTTGCAACTTGTACAGCAGCACTTGTGAATCCAATGCTGCATGAGAGCCGCGTGAGTTGTGCAGAGGTATTTGACAATACTTCACCACGCCGGTCAGTGAAGGTGGGGAGTGTTGGTGAAGGAGCGTAGAAAGAGCACAATAATATCCCGATGTACATCTTTCCCCCCACCCTTTACGTCGTCATTATGAATACCAACGTCCGATTTTTGTCGCCTCAACCTCACACCCACACGTCGCCTCTCGCTACCCTGTAAACCGCTTTGATTTAGATCGTTTCGGTATTTGTCTTCGCACCTTTCAGGAACGCACCCCCCCCCCCCCCCTCGTAAACTGGGGTTATATTACTGAATGACAATAGCTTATGCTGCATTGCCCAAAATGGCTCCACAGCTTCTAAGAACTGTTATGCATGGCGGTCACCAACCCAAAGCACTTTCCAGGCTCAAACCTGCTTGGCATCTGAAATATGATGAAGATCGCGTGCATTCTGGGTCATTTGGTCACAGACGGTGTATAATAAACACGTCTGTATGCAAAAATGTGTTTTGACTTTTTTTAAATCTGTCATTTAGTTCTGTTTTTCCCATTACCCTAGATGTAACAGCATAGAGTTCGCGTATTCTTTGTACGGATAGTAAATAAGAAAATTCTCTCAATCGTGATGCGACATCACGAGCGTAAGAATAAATACAAATTTTATCGATGCACCTTCACACATACCTTTTGCCCGAGGCTCACAGAGCCAGACTCGATAAAATGTTTACTCCCAAAAAATCCGGAATGTAACTATTCTCCCCTTTTCACTATCGCGAACCCTTATTTTTCTAACACTAGCAAATAGAGCGCCTTCAGTGAATCGGAATATTTATTTTTATACTGGAGGAATCCGATGAGCAACAAAGCTATTTTTCACATATCCAGTGGATTGTAGGCATCACGTGAAACTAATGTAAATATAACAATAAAAAAAATATATAATTGAGGCATGGACACGTCGGTGCAGGAGAGAGCTCTTGCAGCACTGGAGTGGCATTCGGGACCCCGTCCAAGATCACTCGCCACCGATATTAGCCGTGGCCAGGCATCGAACTCCAAAGGCTGGTAATTGGAACTCGGACCGCTGGGTTCGTAGTGCGGTGTTGTAACCGCTGTGATCACCGTTCCACCCAGGGATGACTTCCCCGTGCGGTGTCAGTTATTGAGGTTGTTTGCCTACTTCGCCACGACAGACCTTGATAGAGAGCTCGTGCATCGCAATGTAAAAAAATATCTATTTAGGAATCTTTTGTGTCGATTCTAACGCGCGTGATTTGATGTCTATCAAGCACCTTAGGAAAAGCTTAATTGATAGTTCTAGATTTGAAGCTTTCGTGACTGCAAGGATTCATACTCTTAGTTATTTCGGTAAAGTCACGTAGGTAAAAAATGAAATTAAAATTAATAAAAACAATAAAAATCACGACGTTTCGAAGGCAACACGAGCTTCCATCTTCAGGTTTTCACCTGAAGACGGAAGTTTGTGTTGCCTTCAGGCGAAAACCTGAAGACGGAAGCTTGTGTTGCCTTCGAAACGTCGTGGTTTTTATTGTTTTTATTTTTATTAATTGATAGTTATCGATGAGTCGATGAATTGTTACACATCTTACGTGTATGAAAATAATGCTTTTAACGCTACAATTAACATAAATGTGCAAATGTATAAAAAAAAAAACACGGTACGCAAGCGACAGGCAGTTAACTTAAAAGTTAAAGAAATGAAATGTACTTCATTCAGTTCAATGCACAAAGTTCAGCTTTTGGTTTTGTATTTTGGCTCGGCGTAATTACCGATGAAACGTCCACGGACAAGTAATTTTGGAGCTTATATTCTTCATTTGTTTGTCAATTTTATCCAAATTGTGCTTTTGGTGTCAAGTCATCAGCCCAATAATTCGCTATGTAACACGATTTTTGTTCCTGGGTAGTAAGTTTTATTTGTTTTTGCTTCAAAAGTATAGAAAACTTAGCTTTTGTTACCAGGACTTTATGTGAAGGAATTACACAAATGCACACGATTTTTCATTGAAAATAGGTAAATTTCAAATATCACTGTCCTGGTCACAAAAGCAAAGTTTGTGGGCAATAATAGCCATTTTCTGTACTTTTGAGGCATAAGCAATTAGAAAGTAGCACTACCCAGGAACAAAAAAAAATCATTTTTGTTACGCAGTGATATAATCTATTCAGTCGCAGATGCAGATATCGAAACGACTTCTGAGATCCCTTAAAGTGCACACGTTAAGCGGCAGCACTTTCCCACCTGTCCTGCCACGGAGTAATGTTCATCATGGGACCTCCTTTGCCAGTACCAAAATATACTAATAGGGTTTTTCCCCTTTTTTCTGGCAACAAAACTGACACCTTTTGCAAGGAATCATGCTTACATTAACTACAATACTTGCAGTCAAATCATATGAGACTAGGCTCTAAAGAAAGCTGTCTGGTGTGGACCAATCAGTTTCAAAGACAATGCATAAATTATCAGAGTATTGTTTTTTGTTTGCATTTGACTGCAAGTATTGTGGTTAATGTAAGCATGATTCCTTGCAAAAGGTGTCAGTTTTTTTGCCAGAAAAAAGGGGAAAACCCCTATTAATGTTCGTTGCATGATGGTCGAACAGATATTTTTTTAAATCTCAGAGCTGAAATTTAGCCAGATTAAGGGTCTCTGCGAGTCGCTGATGATCAGGCTGAGGGCGATAAGCTCGCTACACTTGAGAAACCTGCCTTAAAAGAACAGGCAGCTGAAATCTGCATTTGCGTTCAGGAATCTCTGGTGCTATCCCCGCGTTCTGACCTCTCGCCGATGTGGTTTTAATGAAATGAGTGCGCCACAGAACATCGGCACAGGCGCGTTGAAACTGCGTCACTATGAAATATAAATAGTCCGACCCAAATTGATAAAAAAAATATATATATGGGCCCAGGAAAACTTTCATGTGTATTAATTTTTACAGTGTAATTATAATATCAACTATTTACCAGTAAAGCCTGGCCGAGTCTCAAGTCTTCATGAGTGTCCTGCAACTTTGGGATGTTTGGCCTAACTCCGTTGAAATCCAACGGCGCCGCCATTGCTCACCCCCCACTCCCACCCCCTACCAGCACGCGCCCATCTGTTGTACGTCGATGGCGCCGCCGAGGAAATCGATTTGACGCGCCGGCGCTTGCGGTTACCGACTCGCGGCACCGTCGCCGCCGCCAACAACGTCGGTGGCCGTCGGGCCCAACCTCCCCGGCCCCCGTCCCCCTCCTTCGTCTTCCCCAGCGGCGGCCACGGCGGCGGCTTCGGCGTGCGCCAGCCACGTGTGCGCCAGCTGCCTCGCCGATCCCAACGTCGACGCCTTCGAGTTGCGGCACATGCGCAGCTGCCTCGGCTCCAACGCCGGGTCGCACCGCACCTCGTGGTGGAGGTGAGCCACGCCGGGGTCCGGGCTGCGGAACACGGCTAGCCCGCCACCGGCACCGCCGCCGGCACGAGCCGCCACCACCTTGCCGAACAAGTCGACGTCCTCGAGTCCCCAGCCCGTAATCGATGTGTCGAAACCGCCGGCACGGGCCAGGTCGGCGCGATGCAGGCAGGCGATGCCGTAGCCGAACGCGCGCCACATTCCGGCGCGATCGGAGAAGTCGAAGGGGTCGTCGTCGTCGTGGCGACCGTCGCCGTCGTCGCTCGTGGGCGAGCGGCCGCCCCCAGAGTGGACGATGCGCGGATCATACTGGCTGAAGATGACTGGGAAGTAGACTTGGCCAACCCTCCCGTCGTCGTTGGCGCTGCCGGTGGTGGGATCGACGCGACCGGCGTTGTCCCGGCAGCGCTGCAGGGCGTCGGCTGTGAAGGCCAGGTCAACGTCGCAGAAGAAGAGGAGGGCATCGCCGGGAAACTGCGACGACCCCACCTCCAGAGCCAGGCCTCGCGAAAAAGGCCCGGTCACGCTCAGCACCTCTATCTCCGCCTTCGGGTAGCGCCGGCGGTACTCCTCTACCAATGCCTCGGGTCTTCCCACCGCGTCCCCGTCGCCGCCGCCACCGCCGCCGTCGTCGCTCGAAGGGCGAAACAGCAGCAGCACCAGCTTAATGTTCTGCGGGCGAGCCAGGCACACGCGCTCAAAGTTCTCCATGAACCTGACAAACGCCTTGTACCGCCCGGCCAGCGGCACCAGCATGTGGATCCTCTCCCGGCTGGGCCCGGCGGCCGCCAGCACCGCCTCAACGGGGGTGCGGCCGAACGGCGCGAAGAGCCCGAGCGAGTTCGATAGCTTCACCGCGAGCAACGAACCGTCGCCGGCATTACCGCCGGCGATACCGCCGCCGTCGGCCGAAGCGGCGGCAGCTGCGGCGGCGGCGCTAGCGTCCACGGCCGCGGCGAACTCGGCGGCTTGCATCTCGCGCTCCTCGGCGAATTCGGCGCGGCCGAACGTCTGCTGCAGGTAGGCGTGGCGGCGCACCGGCACGGCGGCGCGCTTGCCCTCGCTGCGGCGGTACGTCATGAGGACGTCCAGCACGTAGTCGGCGCCGTGCAGCGGGTTGACGCGCGCGTAGCCGTACAGGATCTCGCGGAAATCGATGGCTCGCCGGCGCGCCCTAGCGCGGGCGTCGATCATTTCCATGAGCTGGGCCACGACGGTGCCGTCAAGCGCCGAGCGGAGGGCGCCGCCGCTCAGGGCTTGGCGGGGGCCCTGGGCGCCGGCGCGCGCCGACCAGAGGTGCGTGCCGGTGAAGAAGTCCCACTCGAGCACGTGCTGGCGGTCGCGCGGGTGGAAGCGCATGAAGGAGGGCGAGGCGCCAAGGCGCCGGTCCTCTGACGACACGTCCAAGGCGGCGCTGGCTTCGTCGTCGCCGCCGTTATCGAGCAGCTGCTGAGCCTCCGTCTGCGTCGGGTAAGATATAATAATAACGTTTTAATGAATACAAACTCAACACGCCTCTCTCCGCCGTGCTTTCCGCGTCGTACCGCGTGAAGCGCGCCGTGACGTCTGATGTTACGCGCTCCACGCACTGGCAGCTTCAGGAACTGATTTTTTTTTACATTTTATTTATCTCGACAAAAACTGAAGACAGCTCTGTGATAAATGATGAAATTACTGAAATACAGCCCCTCTGAAATAAATAGATTCAGGGAGTAAACTGAAGAAACTTAATTTACTATTAATCGAAAACAGCCCTAATACGGCAAGGTCCTCATTTATCGCGGTAGATGCGTTCCTGAAAAGTGCTACGCTGTGCAAAAAACGCATTTTAACGAAAATATTTCCGCATAAATAACGATAAAGTTTGCAGAGATACTACTACGCATACGCAGCGAGATGGCGGGGCAAATAATGGAGGGTACGCTGCTGCTGTGCTGTATCATTCCGCGTACTGTATCACTGTACCGCTCAGCTGTGCAGCTCAAGAAAGTAGTTCATCGTCGACCACGAAGAAACCGCATTATAACGGTGCACGCGTTTCACGTGTTTCCTCGTGCAAGAGACGCGTTATAGACAAAACGCGTTGTGTGAACACCACGCGTTAAGCAAGGACTTACCGTGCGTATATTTTTGTTATATACATATACACATCTTCTTGGTTCTTTCGGTAAAGTCACGTAGAAGGGAAATAAGAAAATAATAAAAATAAAATATAATAAAATAATTCTCAAGACGTTTCGGCCACAACGCAAGCAGCCGTCCTCAGGTGAAGAACAGGTCTGTCGGAAAGACAGCGTCTGAATGAACACCACCAAGCTTGGCAGCGTATATTTAAGCTTTATTATTTTATTATTTCCCTTCTATGTGATTTATTTATTATTTCCCTTCTACGTGACTTTACCGAAAGAACCAAGAAGATGAATCCCTGCAGTCACGAAAGCTTTAAATCGATACATATACACACATTAGGTGTCGTTTTTTTAAATAGATGTTACGACGATGGGTGCAACTTGGCACGTGCCGAAGACCGTACCCTCCACCCCGTCTCACCGCAGTCTGCAGGATCTGCCGGTGCAGCTCGATGGTCTTGTGGCGCAGCTCTTGGGCACGTGAAGCGAGCAGCAGCGAGTGCAGGCGGTACTGGTACGCGGGGCGCTTGTTGGGGTGCAGAGTGATGGCGCGGTGCAGTTTGCTCGCCGGCAGATCTTGGATGTAGCCGCGCTTGTTGCGTTCGTAGTGCTCGTAGAACAGCTGCTGCATCTGCGGTGGGAGCGGCGAGATGGAGTAGACATGGCGGTGAGGGCGGTGAGCAGAGGTCGCAAACGGGTTTTGATTCCTTACCCGTACCCGGCCGCACCAGGGTCGCAAACGGGTACCCGTACCCGGCCGTACCCGTACCCTACCCGTACCCGGCCGGGTACGGGTAGGGTACGAGTATCGGGTCACTGATTCCGACCTCTGGGATGAAGCCATGTTGCAGGCGCGGGTGGGTTGATTCTAGGAACTTGAATCATAAGTGACGGAGTTAATTTTGGGTAAAATCAATGAAAATGGGGTATGCCGATAGCATAAAAATGAGATGTGATAGAGCAAATCTGAGATCAGATTTGGAATCAGCACCCTGAAATTAGTCTAAAACAGCTGCAAAAGTCCAGGCCAGAAACTTTTTTTTTGTTGACCAGTGTTAATGGAGGCTCAAGCTCCCTCCTGTCCCATCCTCAGCCGACTTTCTGACCCTACAATCATCAGCTCCGTCTAGGCCAGTTCTGCTGCATCCATGCAGCTACCTCTGCCAGACAGTCTGTTAAGTTAAGCAGGCGAGAGCTGCAGCTGGGTTACCTGAGAAGGAGACATATGGGTGTCATCGGCGTTACTGATGGCACTGAAACCCGTGCCTTCGGATGACAGTTCCCAAGCAGCCTAACGTAGGCACTGAATAAAAGGGGAGATAAGACTGACTGCTGAGGGATACCGTGAGGGGAGGGTCTAGGGGGGGACACATGGGGACCCAAGGCCATCTGCTGGGTCCTGTCCTGCAGAAAAGATCCAATCCACTGTTCGATGACTAACCATCGATGGCTATCCATCGAACAAAGACGTTCACTGCATCGCGCTCTTTCAGATGCGCTTCTGCGGCTGTCTGGAACGCTCTTCCTTTGTGATATTAGAAAGCCACTGCAGCTATGCGCTTTTAAATATTGAATGAGAACGATGTAAAGAAGCTCAACATACATAGAGAAAGAGTGAATACATATCTTTAGCTGAGCAAGGTTGTCAGAACTTGGGATGATGGGAGGACATTTTTAAGTTAAGTAATGTGTTTGGGAAAAAGGCAGAAAGATAAAGTGTTTGGACCTGTAGTGTAGTGGTTCAACACACTATGGATGAGATGAATCAATCTGGCTCATAGACCAAGTCCGAGAAGATGGGTGGCTCAGGCTAGAGGGCTGAGCTGGCACTGCTGAGACGCTAGGTTTGATTCCAGGTTTCAACTTTGTGTAATTAAACCGGGTTTACATTTTTTGTGAGCTGAGAAATCTTAGCCTGGTCCACCCGATGACTGTACAAAAAAAGCCATTGCATAAAATTAATCTTTGCACTTAATACGGCTAGATTCCAGCTCTCGATATGAACATCAGGTGGGATCATGCAGCAAACATTTCTCTCAACGACAGGGCAAGTGGGAAAGTGCTGCCCCAAATATGTGGACCAGATGTCACCTCATTCCAGATTGAAACTCATTTCTACACTGCTTGTGTTTAGTGTGTTGTCCTTCCCACGCACATCCGATTAGCACGCTTGGCTATGTATGGTGTGAGTCAGGGGCGGTTTCTTCATTAGGGCGATTGGGCGACGCACCACCAATCTCAGCCGTTACTGTGCCTCTGGATATAGTCCAATCAGCGTCATGTCACGTTCTGTGGAGTACCGCCTCTTTTTGGGCGATTTCACTCCGGCTGAGAATCGCCCCGAGTGTTCCCATAGACTTACATTCAAAGATGTTTTTTTTCGAACGGCGGGCGCTGCAATGCATTCTCTACGGCTTCCGGGAGGGCTCGCACTAACGTGCTTACGTCATCATACGTGCTTACGTCATCATACGTAAGCACGTTTCAGTCAACAATATTATTTGTCGCCACCTAGTGGAATCTTTAATAGAAGAAACTGAGTGGATTGTAATAATAGTGAGTATAGAAACAAACAAGGAGATGTATTGTAAGAGTCACTTTATTTTTCATTAATATTAAAGTAGTGAAGTTGCCTTTACATGCTTAAGCTGTTAATTTATCCATTGCATGGGTGGACCTTATCCCTATCAATCATCCAGACATTTGCCCCCCCTGAGAGATTTTGCAGGAGCCGCCACTGGTACGAGTTCAAAAACATACAAACTAACATACACCCGAAGGGCTCTAATAGGTAGTAGCACTGCACTACGAATCCAGAAATCTGGGTTCCATTCCCGACCATGGCTCACAGTTGCACGTGAACCGGTCTCAACATGTTCATTGCCCGCAACACCATTGGCACGTCACGGCACGGCTTCTCTGCAGCGGGAAAACATGCTGGGATCTTTAGATTTAAAGCTTTCGTGACTGCAGGGATTCTTCTTCTTGGTTCTTTCGGTAAAGTCACGTAGAAGGGAAGTAATAAAATAATAAAAATAAAACATAATAAAACATTTTGCAAGCAGAATTTTTATTATGTTTTATTTTTATTATTTTATTACTTCCCTTCTACGTGACTTCACCGAAAGAACCAAGAAGATGCTGGGATCTCCCCGAGGCCGTGCAAGGCGCAGCTGGTATTGTGCGAGCGTAAAAAGTGGAATTGTCATCTCGGCACCACCAGACACATTCCCACATTTCGCAAGCTGAATTTTTTGGCCAGACAGCGAGGGCATGGGCCCAAACCACTGCTGCCACCACCCGCAGCCGCTGTTGCTTCCAACTTGGAAGAGACAGCGGTGCTTTTTTGGAAAGCATCTGGATCATGATCATTGCCAGGAAAAAACCTCTGGTGACAAATGCCTCGTTATGAAACCGACTTCTTATGCATGGGGGGAAACTTGGGCTCAGTATCGTGTGTCGGTCAAACTGGCAAAATATATTTTTAGGCGAAAAGAAAACAAATCTAGGCGTAGAGTATCGGCGTATCAGGCGGTTGTCTTTCTCAGTTTAACACGTAGGCTTTCGCGACCAATGTTATTCATAATCAACGTTTTTGGGTTTAGATCGCGTTTATTTATAAATGTGTCGTATATAATTACAATAACTCCCCCCTTGAATCTTGGCACCTGATGAGTTAATGATGACGTCACCCTGCTGCTGCTCTATATAAGAACGGGAGACACAGGAGAACCTCACCATTCTGGCGAATTGCCCGATGATGCTGGTTGCAATTACCAGCGAAACGTCGTACTCAAATTGTAAATGTTGTGGCTTCAACACACCGGTGGGCTAAAGCAGTGAACTATTTGTCTTTGTCAACGTGACACTTTTTTACTGATTGGCCGTGTCGGGTGGTGGAGGGTTACGACACATTCATAAATAAACGCGATCTAAACCCAAAAACGTTGATTATGGGTTGTCTTTCTGTACACTTGGACATTTGTGTAGACAAAGGGATCGATGAATATTGCCAGGAAAACCCCTGGCGTCAAATGCCCCATTCCGAAACAGACTTCTTATGCATGGCGAAACTTCAGATTGCTATCATGTGTGGGTCTAACTGCCAATTTTTTTTTTCGGCGAAAAGAAAGATAATCTACGCGTACAGTATCGACATTGTCGGGCAGATGTCCTTTTGCACAGACAATGGAGAAGAAATGGATTCGTCAAATTCTTTAGTGTTTTTGTTTGGGTCAGACGGTGTCGGTACGATGTCAATTTAAGCTGTGGCCAGCCGATACGGCCAGGTTGTCAACGCGGACACATTTACCAACTTGCTTTTTTGTTTCGCTTTTGGAAAGCGAAGGGGAATTGGGCAGTTATAGTACCACGTTTCGCTGAAGAGTACACCCAGCATGGTCAGGTAGGGTAGCCAGAGCTCACATCTCGAGTGAATGCGCTTCCTAATCCGCGTCCCTCAAGTAGGTGGCCTTGAAGACATCAGAAAAACCACGCAGTTACAAAAATTTCGAATTTGCTCACTTTTGTAAAATGCCGGTTTGCTGTAAGAATACAAATCAATTGGCACATGACCCATCTGCCAACTTGATGTGTTTGTCTTTGTTGGCTTTTTGTGTCTAGTTTGTTGTCCTTCCCCCGCAAGACCAATTCGCAGAGGTTGGCCACATACGGTTCGAAATAAGTTCAACATACAGACACACATAGGTTAGATGGTGGAGGGATTATCGCTCTCATTGACATTACAACTGCACAAGCCGAGCCAAAATAAACCAAGTATAAACTATATGCTTGGTTCTTTCGGTAAAGTCACGTAGAAGGGAAACAATAAAATAATAAAAATATAAAACAATAAAAAAGAACCAAGAATGTGAATCCCTGCAGTCACGAAAGCTTTAAATAAAAATTTAATTATAAACTGTTTAACATTCCTCTAGTGTTTAACATTGACTGTGGAATACACCCCTGAGTTTTGGTTCTATGTCACCCCCTCCCCCTTTAAACAATTTCAAGTTTACGGCTGAGCTCAAGCAGTAGAATTTCACCTAAAGAACTTACTGATCTCGTCGCATAATTCATCGCGCAAACTATGGATGTTCAACTTCTTTCGCACCGTACGTAGCCGGTCAGCCACGCAGCGGCTTTTGGCTCACCATCGAACAGAGACGCTGGTCGTCGCATCGCGTGCTTTCATGCGCGCTTCTGCGGCCTCCTGGAAATCTCTTCCCTTCCCACATTAGGAAGCCACTGGAGCTATGCACTTTTAAATATAGATTGACAATCTAATTTCTTTAGAACTGCTTTGTGTTCAATTTTGTTAGCACGGTTGACTACGTACGGGTGCGAAAGAATTTCAACAAACACATAGTTTTGTCCGGGTTCTCAAGATTTTTTTTTTTTACCATGAACAAAAACTAAATCCGCACAATCAAACCGGTCAAGTGTTGCTTGTGTTGAGCCAACGCCGCTGAAATGACGCCGTGCGGCCGATGGGTGCGAAAGAAATTCGACGTACATACATATACAGTACATACGGGGGAGCAAAGGATAAAATCTTTCAAGTGTGGCCATGGAAGGCGAAGCAGGCGCCAGCCCAAGTGGGGCACCGCTGGCATGCGCTGTCAGGAACGCGCTGGCAGATTTAACGCGTTTCGGCGAGAGGCTACATTTTTTGCCAGCGGTCGAGGTGTCGGGCGCCTCGGCGCGCGCCAGTGGGCGTCAGCAGTCGAGGAGTATAATCGTAAAGTGTGTATCGTGGTGGTGGTTTTTTTTGTAGACGTCGGTAAAGTGTGTCAGGGGTGGAAGGGACGGCATGGTGGTGCGCGCACTGCACTATGAACCCAGCGGCCGAGTTTGATTCCTGGCCACGGCTAACATCAGTGGTGAATGATGTCTGATATCTGAACCGGTCATCAACCTGCACCGACCAGCTTTAGTGAAGGATGCCAGGCAACCACTACGATCCATACGACCAGTGCCGGGTAAGGGGGGGGGGGAGGCTCCAACTAGCAGTGGATTGACCATGTCTGATGATGTCAACAAATCTGGACTATAGCTGGAATAGAATAAATGATTGCTTCCACGTTTTTTTCACTAAGGAGGAATGCACACAAAGTACAATGGTGTTTAGACGCACTCAGACAAACTGGCTTTCATCTCTGCTGGGATGGCGATCAGGCATTATGATTCGCGTATGCATTAAACCAATTCCATAAATAATCCATATTTTTCTAAAACCACTTTCGAAGTGGCACCATATGTGGCACCACGTGTGGAACTATTCGGCTGATGCTGAAATGTTTGAGGTTGTCAAACTTGTGGATCTGCCCATGTAAGCTCGTCAGCGCAAGATAACGGAGATTCAAACGAACAGACAAAAGTACATCTCTCTTCATTAACAAAAAAAAACCCAAGTATTTATTTATCTCTCATCCATCAGCCTGTTTGGGCCTTCCGGAGTCATGTTTCATGACAAACATTTGTTTACGAATAAAAAACGTGGACTGGTTTCGACCCCATCTGGGTCTCATCAGCAATGTCCATCAAATTAATGCTGTTACATTGCCAGATGTTATTGGCAGGAGCAAAACCATCGAGACTAGGGGGCCTTGCCGAGCACGAAAATTTAGAGCGTAGTTCTATTCAGCTTATACGCATGTAACAATAGTAATAAAAAAAAATGTTCATGCTTTGAAATTCCATTGCCTGAGGAAGGCAGAACGACGCCGTGTCGGGTCAGGCTAGAGTCTGGATGGCGAGTATTCTTATTGCTAAGTGTGGAGCTGGTGTTTTATTGGCTAGCATGTTACACCCCAAAAAACAGTTCACCCTTCTGTCGCCGATTCTCACTCGGTAACTCATTCACTCACCTACTCACCCACCCATCTATTCGCTTATTAAAATATCCAACTCAACAAAGCACTCATCCACTCAAGCACTCACCCACTCACTCAACCACCCACTCATTTCAACTACTCACTTCACCCACTTGTACACTTACCCACCCACTCACGTATTCTCCCACCCACCTACCCACTTTACTCACAGATTCACTCACCCACCAACCATCCAAGTATTTACTTACCCATCCATTCAGTCACCCACCCAGCAAATCACTCAACCACAAACTCACCATTTCGCACCCGCTCACCCAACTCACTCACCTCATAGGACCACACGCACTGCGTGTCGGCGAACCTCCGCACGCACCGCCCCACCTCCACGTCCTCGTGCCCCGTGTGCATCTCGCGCAGGCACGGCCCCACGTTGGGCGCCAGCCTCCTAAGCGCCTCCCGGCTGAACACCATTCCCGGGCCACCCATGCAGAAGTTCTCGCCGGGCTCCAGCGCCAGCTTGCCCAGCTCCTCGGTGGTGCCCAGCCCCGTCTGGCCCAGGTAGTGCGGCTCGCTGCTGTTGAGGCGGCGCAGGAACTGCTCGAGGCGATCCCCGCGAATGTAGGCGTCGTCGTCGGCGCGCACGAACCACTCGAATTGGTCCAGGTAGTGGTCGTGCATGTACTGCGTGCGCGCGAGAGACACACAAAGACAAAGATCCTCGCCCGCCCCCCCGTAACCTTAACAGACTTAGGGGGAAAGTGCTGTCAGCGAATAGCACCTATGAAGGCCGGCACGGCACACGAGGGGGGTGGGTCGCCAGCACTACACCCGCCCGGCCTGCCTTCATCTCCCCGGCGCTGAATGTTTGCACACCCACACCAGGTACCCATTCAAGCTGAGTCGACCTAGGGGAGGTCTAGCACCGGTGCATATTCGCCGCCAATGTTATTGATTGGGTCGCGAGCGGGAAAGCTAAGTTAAAGAGTTTAACAGATATTAACTCCCTTGCATGGTATGCAGGAGGTCGTGGGTTCAATCCTGACCCTGACGTCTGCTGTATATGTGGATTTTGCATATCTCTCTCTTTCATTGTGGCCGTGTGGATTTTTCTCCGGGTCCTCTGGTTTTTACTTCCACATTTAGAAATTATCACCATTCCTTAAGACACCTGGGTAGGCTAGACCATCTACGACTCACGATATGTTTGACTTACGATGGGGTCGTCATAACGCATCTCCATCGTAAGTAGAGGACTACCTGTATTTGGCTGCTGCTATACATTTACACGTGATGACAAGCCCACTTGGTTGAGCAGCTATCATTTCTGATGGCCAGGTCGCTTCTGAAAAACAACTACATTGCTCAGTGGGACCCTCACCTACCTGGTAATATATTTTGTTCTATTTGTTGTTGTATGATCATACCTGTCAACCCATACGGTTTACCCCGGATTCTTGTACGGGGGAAATTGCGTTTTCAGGCCCATACGGCGCACAGCCGTTTCAATACGGGCTACATGTTTGTGTCTATTTGTTTGTGTTTCTCCCTTGTAATGATGACTTTGTATGATGAACGTTTAGATTTGTAAAGAGCACGGGGTAAGGGTCTGATCTTGATTTAAAGCTTTCGTGACTGCAGGAATCCATACTCTTTGGTTCTTTCGGTAAAGTCGCGTAGGTAGAACACAAAATAAATCCCCACGTTTCGATCGCAACACAAGCGGTCGTCTTCAGGCGGAAACAATACAATCCAGCAGTGGAAACTGCTGAACCAACGAGAGAGAGTGAGAGCAGCTACAACAAGGCTATATATGTGACAATGGGCAAGCAAGCGGGGTCTGAGCTGGAAAGGAATTAAGGTCTGCATTGCTCTGTAAACACATTCCTGCGGAGGGAGCTGGTAGGAACGTTGGTTGCTCGGTCAATGGCCTGCAGGGTCAACGGCGGCGTGGTGTATTCCGCAAATATGCCCGACTGTGAGGGCGGGCACAAGCCGGCGTGAGTAGGTTAAACGTTGAGTTTTATAAGGGCACCACGGGGTGACCAGCCCCTCCCCACCCAGCCCCTCCCTGCACGACGGACGGACACAATAATCCCCTGTGGGCTGGTGTAACCAGGAGGTTCCTACCAGTATAAGGTAGGGGCACCAGAGGTCGCAACCGGGTACCCGATACCCGTACCCCACCCGATACCCGGCTACCCGTACCCGGCCGGGTACGGGTACCCGTTTGCGACCCTGGTGCGGCCGGGTACGGGTAGGCCGTGAGTCACTGGTGAGTCACCGTTTGTCACTCATTTCCCAACGTCTTGTCTCTTCTCACAATTCAAGTTCCTAGAATCAACCCACCCGCGCCTGCAACATGGCTTCATCCCAGAGGTCGCAATCGGGTACCCGATACCCGTACCCTACTCGATACCTGGCCGGGTACGGGTAGCCAGGTATCGGGTAGGGTACGGGTACCCGTTTGTGACCCTGGTGCGGCCGGGTACTGGTACGGGTAAGGAATCAAAACCCGTTTGCGACCTCTGAGAGGCACTGATAAGAGAGAGGGGGGGGGGGGGGTCAACAGTCGTGGTGTTATTCTGGTCTAACCACCGCGTCTGCGACCACCACCACCACCACCACCCTCCTGCATATGTACCTTCAGCATCATGAACGACTTCTTCTGCGGCGGGTAGACGTCGTCCACGCCGGGCAGCGCCACCAGCGGCAGCGGCAGCTCGGTGCTGGATCCATCGCTGGTGAAGAAGTCAACGCGGCCGGGCACAGTGGGGGCCCAAGTTCGATAGGCGGCCCAGGCGCGAGTGGACAGGTACTTGTGCGCCGTGATGACCCCGACGTAGACGAAGCTGCGGGTCCGCACTCCTCCCCACTCCGTCTCCTCCCGGGAGGCCGAGGACGACGCGAATGGGAAAGAGAATGCAAACGAGAATGACGACGCACCGCTTCTCCCGGCGCCCATCAGTAGAGCTCCCCCTCGCCCGAAGCCGCCCTGCCACCAGCAGTGAACCCCGGTGGGAACGACGCCACTGCCGCCACTGCCGGCTCGCTGCGCTGCCCAGGGCGAGAAGAGCCAAGTGGCTGCCGAGAATCCGAGCGCGAACCCGGCCAGGCTGCTCAGGAAAGCCCGTAGGCCCCGCGGACATGGGGCCTTCATCGCTGATGTGTTTCTTCTCCCGCGCCTGCTCGTTGTATCGTTGTTTGTGTTGTTGTTGTTGTTGTGTGGATGTCACGGGCTGTTACAGGCTCACGCATCACGTATCGGGCGTGAGGATGCGTTGTTTCCGTGAGCCGCTGGTGGTAGTTGCTGCCTCGGCCGCTGCTGCTGCTACTGCCGCTACTCCATAGCGGGCGTTTGCAGGAGCTCGATTCGATTCCAGCGAAGTCGATTCCCCTTTTGTTGGTGATTACGGGAAATCGATTCTAAACGTACGTGGATGATATTGATGCATCTTCTTGGTTCTTTCGGTGAAGTCACGTGGAAGGGAAATAATAAAAAAAAATTAACCCGTAAAAACTAAGTTTTTCACTATAAATCCTTTATATGCCCACATTGGTCTTTGAAACGGGCGGCTAGAGTCTTCTCGTCCTCTGGCTTGAGATGGCTGCCACCTATGGGTCAGATGATTGTCTGCCACCATTAAGCAATTGGTAAATAAATATAAAATAATTCCCCTAAACCAGGGGTCGGCAACCAAAATAACAAGAAGAGCCATTTCTTTCCAATTCGGTACAAAATTCAGTATTTCAAGAGCCGCAATGCATCTATGTACATACGTACATATCGTCAAGAAGCAGCCCGTAAAGAGCCGCATGCGGCTCCGGAGCCGTAGGTTGCCGACCCCTGCCCTAAACAGTGTAAAATTTGGAGAGAAAAAAATTCACGAAAATAAAATGTCACGCACAACGAGTCTGTGTGCAAAATGTCAGCTCGATTGGATCACGGGAAGTGGGTTAAAAAAACGACCGAAAGATTTGCACGGTCGTAAGCAAGCAAGCACGCAAGCGAACTTAATATAAAGGATTTAATAAGAATACATTTACATAATAAAATATTTTTTATTTAATAAAATAATTTTTATTTTATTATTTCCCTTCTACGTGACTTTACCGAAAGAACCAAGAAGATGAATCCCTGCAGTCACGAAAGCTTTAAATCGATATTGATGCAGTTTATATTTTAGTTTTTTACGTGGTGGTTTGGCTGCAGCAGCTCCTTACTATTGAAATTTCCCTCCCTTTATTACTGCTAATTATACTTCCTCCTTTTATTACTGCTAATCCTACATAATACACGAGCATAATATGACTTTGAGACCCCCCCCACCACCACCTAAACATTCCACAAGTAGTGACTAATCCCATATATGCATTTACCATAAATATGCTAAATTCCTTTGTTGATATTTAAATTCCTTTGTCAAGGCGCTCTCCTCCTCCTACCCAGCTTAAATATACGCTGCCAAGCTTGGTGGTGTTCATTGGGACGCTGTCTTTCCAACAGCCCTGTTCTTCACCTGAGGACGGCTGCTTGCGTTGTGGCCGAAACGTCGTGAGAATTGTATTTAATGTTTTATTTTTATTATTTTATTATTTCCCTTCTACGTGACTTTACCGAAAGAACCAAGAAGAGGTACGTAGAGTAATGGCGAGAATCGATTAATTCCGATTTACGTCGGACTCTGCAGTTGCGTAATCGGCCGGTCGCTTCGATCTCCAGACGCGGCAGCTGAAACAATGACACAAGTTTCCTAGACCCCACCACACCGCAACGGCCTCTATCTCTCCTCCCTCCCTCCCTCCCTCCCTCCCTCCCTCCCTCCCTCCCTCCCTCCCTCCCTCCCTCCCTCCCTCCCTCCCTCCCTCCCTCCCTCCCTCCCTCCCTCCCTCCCTCCCTCCCTCCCTCCCTCCCCTCCCTCCTGTTGTATGTGTCGGATTATGAAATTTTGATGAAAATAATAAAAATTAATAATTTTCCGAAAAATGCGCAAATCGCATTAATTATGATAATGTGTGTATTAATACGCATAAATTATGATAATGCGTGTGATTATATGCATAAATTATGATAATCGTAGTAATTTATGCGGAGGCTTGCGATTATGTTAATGTGTGCAGTTATGATAATTTGCTTAGTTTCGTTTATCCAGAGTTATCAATCAGGATAACACGATTATCATAGATTCATTTACCGATTATCCTAGTGTGTGTTATAATATTTTAGGTCTCCATTTTCATATCTCATCGCAGGATACAGCTCTTATGAATAAGATGGTTTTGCATGGACTTGGAAAGAACACTCAATATGCTTCTGTGATAACAATTTTATTCTAACAAGCACGTGACATTCTATCATGCAGGTTAAACATGCGTCAATAATTCATGGGCAAGATTATGCAATTAACTAAATTGAATGACTAAAAATACTTCTTCATTGGCGAAATTATGCAGTTAACGAAAATGACTAAAACATTTCTTATTCATGCAACTCGACGGCAGCAACTGCTTTGCACGATCAGTTGATATTGAACGCACCACCTCGAAATGGCAACCCTTTTGAAACGCAAAGATCACTTTTTGAAAGTCTTATTCGTGTGCGTGCTGTGTGTGCGTTGTCCCCTCGTAATATTAATTGTGTCGTTAGCTTGTGTGGTGTGGGAGGATACGAACAGCTCCTGCTGCTCCCTCGCTCGGCGTGTCGCTCGGCTTTTGCTCTCTCTCTCTCTCTCCACTGCTGGATTGAGCGGCGTTGGCACGATGTTCCTTAAAGAAACTTGCTTGCTTGGCGCTTGATGGTTCCGGGGCTTGGTGCTGCTCGTGCGCTCTCTCTTTCTACTGCTAGATGACGAGTTGGCACGATGCTGTCCTTGAAGATGCTCGGTCGCTCGTGTCGCTCGGTGTCGCTCGGTGGCGCAAGGTGTCGCTCGTTGTCGCTCGTTCAGCGATCTCCGCCTTTCCTGCGGGTTGTTCGCTGGTCGTCACTCTGACGAGGAGCGATGCTTCGTTCGTGGCAGGGTGGACGTTGGCGTCTTTGTTGGCTTCACTCGCAGCTCTGCGACTCAGAGTAGCGATTCTTCTCAGGTGGTGCAGACCTCGGCTTTTAGCTACGCGTCGCTACTCCGCAAACCTCGTCATTCTGAATGACAGGAGCTTCTTCGTTGGCGGCGACAAGGAGAGATGGAGCCACAGCCCTGGAGATCTGTGATGGGGGCCAGAGCCCCTGTCGATCTGTGGTGGAGCCGAAGATGGGCTCGTAGCCCGGATGATATGTGTGTTGGAGCCGAAGCCCGGACGATATGTGATGGGGGCCAGAGCCCCTGTCGATCTCTGTGATGGGGGCCAGAGCCCCTGACGATCTGTGATGGAGGCCAGAGCCCCTGTCGATCTGAGTTGTATGGATTTTCCTTCGGTTTATATCGGAAAATTCCACTCGGCTTCCCGAGTTGTTCAAAAGCTGTGTCATAAAACCTTCCTGTGGGGGTGGACCATCTGCGTCCGTGTGTGTGTCCGTCCGTGTGTTTCGCGTGCGTGTTTGTCCGTGTTGTGGGGAGACAAAGGCGGTTGTTTCCACGGTGGGAGCACCCGGCGCATGCGCTTATTTATTCGAAGACGTGTTAATTTCCTTTGAGCCATTGCCCCCTTTATGGGTGTCATTTCCTAGCTTGGTGCCTGTGTGTGGAGATCCTCTCGGAAAGACAAAGGCGGCCGTGTTGCTCGCTTCCCATGGGTGTTGTGTTTGGTTAATTTTGAGAGCCTTCTCCGCCCTTGATTCCTCTTCTACTTTAATTCCGTACTTATTATTTGACTTCTTGTGATTATTTAATCTGATATCCCGGCTTATCTTTGTTCAGAATATAATTATCTCTTACTCCATGGTGCCTGGTTCTGTGGTTTTTTTTTTAACAAAACGATGTCCTGCTGACCCCCCCCCCCCCGCCTGCAATTCCCCCCCTCCCTTGTTCCTCTTGTGTGAATTTAGGGGAGTTTTTATTACCTTATTGCCCCCCCTTTCATGTCCTCTCTCCTTTGAAATGAGGTATGCGCGCATCTGTGGAAGTGTGGGGGCCTCTGTGGAAGTGTGGGGGCGTGTTCGTTCCCACGTGGCCGCGTCTATTAAAAAAAACGATATTATCTATGTTGGCAGAATAATTCTTAAAAAAAATTAATATTAAAAAAAAATAAAAAGGGGGCATATACACAACAGTCCGCCCTTTTGAAAATTATCAGGGGTCGATTTGGCCACTGGCGAATTTTCAAACAAAGTAATGCCCCCTTTTTATGTCATGCATCCCATCAGCCGCCCTTACTCTCGGCGGTTATTTCTTACGACGCGCGTGCACGTATTACAATCTTAACCTGGTTACATCTGAAATAAGCAAAGAAAATAACAACATGTTAACATTGATATTGCGTTACATCGGTTCTCATACATCATAACTCCGGCGAATATTCATTTTTGTTTTTGTTAAATCCTGGTTACATTTGAATTAAGCAAAGAAAATAACACACGTTAACATCGATATTGCGTTACATCGGTTCTCATACATCATAACTCTGACGAACATTCATTTTTGTTTTTGTTAAATCCTGGGAAACGCTAGGTAGCGGTTTCGAACGCATTTATGCGTTACCTTCCTCATGTTGCCTGGTTTACCACTTATCACTTTGATAATTTGATCACGGTTTTCGGGTTCGTTTTTGTAGTTTCCTCTCTCACTCTCTCGCGTCGTGGGAGTGTGTGGTGAAAAATTGTGCTGCACGTAACCAGAATTCGCGCACACGACCCACTTTGACACTTGGTTCGTGGCATTCGCTCTCTCTGCGATTACATGCACATTTGCCGAGTCAGTGTGTCGATTTAATTCTGTCCTTCGTAATGTTGCCCTCTTTGTTTTTACGAGTGTGTTGGATTTCAACACCATTCCCGATACGTCATGGACATTCGTCTCCATTTTAGCACTCCGATCCACATAATTTTTGGTTTCCCTTGGATATTTTCCATTCAAAGGCTCACGCCTGCGCTCCTCAGGGCGTGTCTCTGTGTTCTCTCTTTGTCTCTGCTGTCTGCTATCCACCGTCCGATCACTCTTCCATTCAGCCCTGTCACTTGCAGCCTGCTCAGGGTTTAACACCTCGGCGGGTGGGGCGCGTGTTGGCCGCTCGCTCGCACTCACTGTGGATGGTTCATCACGTATTTGGACCGCATTCTGTGTTATTCCTCTATTCCCTCCTGGTATAGCCGGTGGAGGAATTGGTCGGAATTGGATCGATTGTGTTTGACCTCCCATCCTGCGATTCTCCTGAATGTTCGCATCCATACCTCCGCGGTCTGTGTAACACCTTCCCGCTAGGTGGTTATCTTCCCATCTGTGTGCGTAATTTGAACCTTGCGTGTGTCGTGGGATGGGGTGTTGATATGGTTCTGCTCTGAACCTCTCCCTCCTGCGATTCTCGTACATTTTTAGCCCAGTATTTCTCCCATTTGGGTGCCAAATTTTTCCTGGATTGTTACCTCGCCATCTTTGTGGGTAATTTTGATCTTGTGTGTGTCGTGGCATGGGGTGTTGGTATGGTTCTATTCTGAACCTCCCCCTCCTGCGATTCTCCTGAATGTTCGGCTTTGTGCCGCTCTCATTCTCGTGCCAACCTCTCTCTGGGTTATTTTGCCATGTGTGCGTGCGTTTCTGCTCCGTCTTGCATTGTGGGACTGCTCGGTGATTTTTATTCCTCTCTGAGAGGCTGGGTTCCTCATCCCTCTCCCTGTGTTCTGGATCCGAATTATGATTCTTAGCTCTGTATAACCATGCCATGTACGCCTTGCTCTCTATGCGGCGTAAGGATGCGGTTTCTGGATTCAAAACCATTCTCACCCTTTCTGTAATCTCTGGGCTCAAGGATTCAAAAAACATAATTTTGAACATTTTATCTCCTTCGTGGTATTGATTCACATCGCCTGCGTAATACGCTCTTTTAAATTGGACGAGGTAGTCACGTGGATCTTGGTCCATGCCCTGGGTCATCGATTTTACAGCATAAAACCCCTCAGTGAGTGTCGAATATTCTCCAAACTTCCGAATCACTGCCAGGCTCAGTTGTTTAAAATCATTTCTAACCTTGTGTGGCAGTGACTTTACCCATGGAATGGATTCTTTATGTAAGGTCCGTTTCAACAAACTCGCTTTTTCATCCCGTCTCCTCAGCCCTCTAATCATTGCCTCCTCTTCTACGGTCGCGATATGTGTGTGGATATCCATAGTCTTATTGTGGGGGTCAAAATCGGGAATTCTGACTAGAGCCTTGTCCATCAATTTAAGGGTTTTACTGGTGAATAGGTATTCCGAAAGTTGATTGCCGACAGCGTCATCATCAAACAAGTTATCATCAGGCAATCTGTCACTTTGGTCTGTGCTGTGTCGCTTGTGTTTAAGTGGTGTGCATTTTCTGTGTGCGCGCCCAGTGCCGTGTCGCTCGTGTTGCCATTTCCCTTCAGTTTTTGCCTCTGCCCTTAGTGTACCATGTCCTGGCGATTTTACTTTAACATTTTTCCTCCCTCTATCTGTGAAGTTGTCAGTCTCACATGTTTTTGTTTGCATATGTATCTCTCCATCCCTTCTCTCGAATTGTGAGGGTTTCCCTTTGTCAATGATTTTTTGTTCGATATCCATAATTTTTGTGCGATCAATCCCTGGACTCTGTCCACGTACCCAAGAGTGTGATTTAATGTCACTTCCATATTTATTCTGTGGATCCACGTCTGTGAGTTTCGCTGGTGTCGCGAGCACTGATTTCTCTCCCGTTTCCTTTCCAAATTTTCCCTCATTCCACAATCCCTGTCTGTATGCCTGTGTGAGAAGGAATGAGTCCTGTCCTGCCTTCTCTGCAGTTTTTGCATCGTGTTCGCCTTCGTTACATTTTATCCAGTCAATTAGTTTCCCCCGAGGTGTGTTCGTGTTATCGATACAGCTCCCTTCCCATATGTCTCTCTGACTGTACTGCTTTGTAACAGATTGGTCGGTACGTTTAAATACGAGCTCCCCGTATCCCGTAACCCATTCAAAAATTATTCTTAATCCCAGCATCTCAAGGTGTGGCGGGAGTTACTTTGACATTCCCTTTCAGAGTGCATATAAAACAATTATCTCACAGAGTGTAGTCAATTCGACTCGAGCTATCTGTTATTTTCCGATTCAGAGTGCGTACCTCTAACACCATTTATCACAGGATGCAATTGGTTTGATACGATATTATCTTAATTCCACTGTCTCTGTTTTAACCTGCTATTCTGGGTTTTAACCTTAGAGGGCGTTTTTTGTTTTCCGCCCGTTCACAATTACCATGCAATGTTCGATCCTGATATTCTGGTTAACACGAAGTGATTCATTCCATCATCCATGCAAAACACTGTCTGTGAGAGATCCCGGACGACGCCACCCATTATGTTGTATGTGTCGGATTATGAAATTTTGATGAAAATAATAAAAATTAATAATTTTCCGAAAAATGCGCAAATCGCATTAATTATGATAATGTGTGTATTAATACGCATAAATTATGATAATGCGTGTGATTATATGCATAAATTATGATAATCGTAGTAATTTATGCGGAGGCTTGCGATTATGTTAATGTGTGCAGTTATGATAATTTGCTTAGTTTCGTTTATCCAGAGTTATCAATCAGGATAACACGATTATCATAGATTCATTTACCGATTATCCTAGTGTGTGTTATAATATTTTAGGTCTCCATTTTCATATCTCATCGCAGGATACAGCTCTTATGAATAAGATGGTTTTGCATGGACTTGGAAAGAACACTCAATATGCTTCTGTGATAACAATTTTATTCTAACAAGCACGTGACATTCTATCATGCAGGTTAAACATGCGTCAATAATTCATGGGCAAGATTATGCAATTAACTAAATAGAATGACTAAAAATACTTCTTCATTGGCGAAATTATGCAGTTAACGAAAATGACTAAAACATTTCTTATTCATGCAACTCGACGGCAGCAACTGCTTTGCACGATCAGTTGATATTGAACGCACCACCTCGAAATGGCAACCCTTTTGAAACGCAAAGATCACTTTTTGAAAGTCTTATTCGTGTGCGTGCTGTGTGTGCGTTGTCCCCTCGTAATATTAATTGTGTCGTTAGCTTGTGTGGTGTGGGAGGATACGAACAGCTCCTGCTGCTCCCTCGCTCGGCGTGTCGCTCGGCTTTTGCTCTCTCTCTCTCTCTCCACTGCTGGATTGAGCGGCGTTGGCACGATGTTCCTTAAAGAAACTTGCTTGCTTGGCGCTTGATGGTTCCGGGGCTTGGTGCTGCTCGTGCGCTCTCTCTTTCTACTGCTAGATGACGAGTTGGCACGATGCTGTCCTTGAAGATGCTCGGTCGCTCGTGTCGCTCGGTGTCGCTCGGTGGCGCAAGGTGTCGCTCGTTGTCGCTCGTTCAGCGATCTCCGCCTTTCCTGCGGGTTGTTCGCTGGTCGTCACTCTGACGAGGAGCGATGCTTCGTTCGTGGCAGGGTGGACGTTGGCGTCTTTGTTGGCTTCACTCGCAGCTCTGCGACTCAGAGTAGCGATTCTTCTCAGGTGGTGCAGACCTCGGCTTTTAGCTACGCGTCGCTACTCCGCAAACCTCGTCATTCTGAATGACAGGAGCTTCTTCGTTGGCGGCGACAAGGAGAGATGGAGCCACAGCCCTGGAGATCTGTGATGGGGGCCAGAGCCCCTGTCGATCTGTGGTGGAGCCGAAGATGGGCTCGTAGCCCGGATGATATGTGTGTTGGAGCCGAAGCCCGGACGATATGTGATGGGGGCCAGAGCCCCTGTCGATCTCTGTGATGGGGGCCAGAGCCCCTGACGATCTGTGATGGAGGCCAGAGCCCCTGTCGATCTGAGTTGTATGGATTTTCCTTCGGTTTATATCGGAAAATTCCACTCGGCTTCCCGAGTTGTTCAAAAGCTGTGTCATAAAACCTTCCTGTGGGGGTGGACCATCTGCGTCCGTGTGTGTGTCCGTCCGTGTGTTTCGCGTGCGTGTTTGTCCGTGTTGTGGGGAGACAAAGGCGGTTGTTTCCACGGTGGGAGCACCCGGCGCATGCGCTTATTTATTCGAAGACGTGTTAATTTCCTTTGAGCCATTGCCCCCTTTATGGGTGTCATTTCCTAGCTTGGTGCCTGTGTGTGGAGATCCTCTCGGAAAGACAAAGGCGGCCGTGTTGCTCGCTTCCCATGGGTGTTGTGTTTGGTTAATTTTGAGAGCCTTCTCCGCCCTTGATTCCTCTTCTACTTTAATTCCGTACTTATTATTTGACTTCTTGTGATTATTTAATCTGATATCCCGGCTTATCTTTGTTCAGAATATAATTATCTCTTACTCCATGGTGCCTGGTTCTGTGGTTTTTTTTTTAACAAAACGATGTCCTGCTGACCCCCCCCCCCCCCCGCCTGCAATTCCCCCCCTCCCTTGTTCCTCTTGTGTGAATTTAGGGGAGTTTTTATTACCTTATTGCCCCCCCTTTCATGTCCTCTCTCCTTTGAAATGAGGTATGCGCGCATCTGTGGAAGTGTGGGGGCCTCTGTGGAAGTGTGGGGGCGTGTTCGTTCCCACGTGGCCGCGTCTATTAAAAAAAACGATATTATCTATGTTGGCAGAATAATTCTTAAAAAAAATTAATATTAAAAAAAAATAAAAAGGGGGCATATACACAACACTCCCCTCCCTCCTTTTTTTTCAAAGCGTTTATTTAACAATGTTTGGCATTCAATACAAAAAAGTCGTGTTCCGTGTAGAAAACTTGCACAAGTACACCATTACACTCCAACACTAAAACGTAATTAAATGAAATATTGCAAAGTTAAACCATACATTTTTCAGTGTGAACAATTGTAAAAAAATCCAAATGTAATTGTTGCGGTATTGACTGAATCACAAACGCCTGTGTGTTTTCATAATTTGCACACAAGGTGTACAATTAACACTTATTTATGTAAAGGTTACACATTTACGAGTGTACCAACTCTTTCCATTTCACTTGAAAATGGGGCATACTGCATCAAACTGGGGTATGTTTTCATCAGCAGCGTTTAGGAACTAGTTCTGGATACAGCAGTCTTAAATGGTTTTGTGAGACTTCTCCAGGCAACGGTGAATCTCATATTAATATATGTCACCTCAGACAAATGCAAATTAAAGTCTGGCGAACGCAAGCATCCTGCGTGTGTATAGCTCGCACAGTGCTGCTTCTTCCGCGATAGCCTTGTGCCACGAGAATGGACGCGAACACCACATGCACTGAATGTACAATACCAAGGGGTTAGTGCAGCGTTCCCTACTCCTGTGCCTTTGGTCATAAAAATAAAATCAACAAACTTATCGAAATTTGGCGCATATACACACAAATTACATAGGATCTGGTTGTTGTACATTAGGTCTACTCAGATTCTATTGGCCCCTGTGATATAAAATACTCCACTAATAAGACATTTATGGTTACAATGTTAGAAAATGATTGCATTGTTTACCTCCTCCGAGCGCGCAATCAGAGACAATGCCCATGCTGAATTTCTATGGATCAGTCGTCAAGCTGCACGAACACCCATCCATATAGGTGACAAAACCCCTACCTGTAACAATACATTAGGGACATTACATTCTTGGTTCTCAGCTACACTCAAAAGATACCAATTACAACAGGAGACAACCCGTAGCTCAAACTTGGGTTTAATAATTGGGTATGCCCTTGAGAATTGAATTATCATTCAAGAATGTTGGCATCTAGGATCCCATCTTATGACTGGTTGGTTTAGATGCCTTTACTTTGAGTAAGTCCAGGCAAAGGCGGTAACTCCAGCCTTCCCCTGGGTACTCAGACATGGCAGGGCTGAGACAGTACATGTGATAAACACGGTCGCAGTCATTGCAAAACAGCAGCTGGTCGTCATTCTCATATGCGCCGCAAATGTTGCAGCACTTGCATTCAATGCACTGCCAACGGTAAGTCTTGATGGCGGTGCTCATGTTTGAAGTGTACTCCAAACAGAACGGGTGTGCAGAAATTCCACAATCGGAGCAGGAAACCAATTCTTCCGGTTGTCCCGTCTCCTTGTTCTCCAAATCGCAGTAGTTGCTAGGGTTTGCCAGCCCATCAGGACCTTTTTTGGCTTTGAGGTCCTCCGAGCGGCGCGTGACAGGTGTAGCGGGCCACGAGTCCTTGTCCTCGCCCTCCTCATCCACTAAGCGGCTGTGCGTGTAATGACAGTCCGGCCCAGGGCGGTTCTTGTACCGCTTCCTGCAAAGGTCGCATGCAAACGGCTTGCCTTTATCCTCCTGTGCTGCTGCTTCATTCTTCTTCCTGGTCCCCGCTGCTGCCTTGCCGGGGTCCTGTGTGGGCTCCTCCGTGCTCTTGGCTGCTCGCGTTTCCTGGGAGCCCTCGGCCCCCTCGCTGGGCACGTCGTCGAGGTCTGAAGTGCGACCCTCTTCATTTGTGTCCTTCGCCACTTCGCAGATTGCGGTTTCCCTCACTTCCATCTCAGGCTCCTGATTTTCATCAGGCGTCCTGCGCTTGAGCTTGGTTCTTGCACGGGGCTTCTTCCCTCTGCGTGTCCCACTTCTAGGGGCATCTGGGATGGTGAAGACCTCGTCCTTGCCACCAGTGCTCTCCGCATCTCCCTCAGGCGTCGGTGCGATGTCCGACTCCAACTCTGGGAGATCTTTAAAGGGACTGACCTCATCCCCACTGGTCTCCGGAGATAATGAAGCCGAGTCCTCCGTAAATTTCCTCTTCAGAGGTCCGGCTGCCGATGACGGCTGGGTGGCTGGCTGAGCCTCGGTCTCCATGGCAGTAGCTGGGGTTGGAGCAGGGTCTACCACCACCTCGTGTGATCTCCGTGGTGAGGGACCCTCTCCTGAGTCACTTGTTGGGTGTGCCTCTTTATCACCCTTTTCCACCGTTGTCTCGCTGGTAGATTGGGCATTTGCTGTCATCGGGCAGTGTTTTTAACATGCCCCTCTGCTTTGCATAGGTTGCATTTTAGCACGTCCTTGCAGTAAAACAGCCTATGGGCCCTTCCTCCATTCATGACCACAAAGGAGCCCTCTTCAAGCTGCCCATTGGGCACCAGCATGTAGACCTGCCTTCTAAAAGACAAGACATGCCTCAAGGCAGGATTTTTGAGGCCCAGAGGCACACGCTGAAGGTTGGAAGTCAGCGTGCCCAACTTAGCCAGGTGATCTTGGATGTCTTTATCGGGAATGTAGGGGGGGACGTTGGATACGATCACGCGTACCGATGGTGATGACATTGGCTCAAGGTAAGGTGCCAATCGCCAACCGTCAGCCCCTTCTCCATGGCGGCATTTGCCACCTTTTCAGACTCCATGAAGAAAACCACTCTTCCGCTCACCTTGGAGGCGTACCTTATCGAGCCCCCTGGCACGATGGCGCGCAGCGCATCCACGTAAACTTCAATTGGAACATCGTGAGAAGCCGGGCAGCGGATCCCAGCCTCCCGTGGAGGCTCCGGGTGCTGCTGCAGGGCGCCTTGCAGACCCCAGAGACGGGCCTTGCGTAGGTGCGGTAGCTTTCGCGTACGTTGTTGTGGGTCGGGTGGACATCTTCACGTGTGTGAGATGTCACACACAACTACGAGAGCAAACCTCTCTACTTTCTAAAGTCAGGAAAAAATTTACCAAAAAAAACAAGAAACGTAAAAAAATTGTATATAAAGATGGTCAAATCTGTGTTATGACCACCTTCTGCTAATTATTGTTACTTCTGCCCACCCAAAGCTCCCCTGGAGAGAGTACAATTATTTTAAGTCCTTGGTTTTTCTTTTCTTACAAGAGGGAAAAAAAAAGTAGGAAAAAAGCACACCAATAAAAATAAAATAATGTAAACACGCTCACAGCACAAAACAAGAGGGGATTCTAAAGGGGATGTCTGCCCTGCACCCACACCGGCCGGTGTGGTACAGTGCGAACACGGGTGTGAAACACGTGAGAGCACACCAGACAAAGGAACGAAAAAAGACACGAAAACCACGAAAAGAATCACAAAACTCAAAGATTACTAAAGGAACTCAAGATCGAAAAGAAAGCAAAGAAAAGCGTGATTATGAAGTCAACTATCAACATAAAATTGGAGGATTGTGCGGAGAAAACAAACACACCTTTACAAAGCAGTGAGCGCAGCCGCGCACTGAACAGTGAAAACAACACCAAAGAACAAAAAAAGAAAGAGAAAGGAAGTCTAAATTAACAAACAAACTGATCACAAATGTGAATAAAGCAAGACACTTACTGTTGGTGAAAAGAAATCCCGAAAAAAGGGTGAGAAAAATAAAGTTTTTAGAGGTAAAGGCCGGAGCTCTGGGTGAACGCGTCTCCCTCCCCTCCCCTCCCCTTCCTCCCTCCCCCAGTCACACGCCAGGTTGTGTGTGGGGGATAAAGTGTGGGTATGACACTTGCCCCAAAAGTCTGTTAAGGCTATACGGGGGTTCTTTGTGTGTGCATGCGTGTCTGTTGAACTTCTTTCGCACCGTACGTAGCACAACCGTGCCCATCGGAGGTGCGGATAACGTCCATACGGCCGGAGTGGAAGAGTAGGCCAAATACCCTCCAGTAGATGCCCTTATGCTCGCAGTGAAGCGAGCAATTGCAGGGCTGCGCCTTTGCCTCGGACAGCGACACGGCCGCTTGTTGCAGAAGTCCGCGGTTAGCATCCAGCGGCCGCCCAGATAAATACTGCGAGAGTTATAACAATAACACTAATGATCTAGATTCGAAGCTTTCGTGACTGCAGGAATTACTTTTTGGTTCTTTCGCTAACGTCACGTAGGAAATAAAATCAAATAATAATAGAATACGACGTTTCGATTGTGACGCAAGCAACCATCATCAGATAAGAATGAATGATAAAACACAGACACATGGGCAGACACACATGCAGAAAGACACACACACAATGTGTCTTTGTGTGTGTCTCTCTGCATGTGTCTGATATTATTTGATTTGATTACCGAAATAACCAAAGAACAATACTCATAATACAGAATCAGAACATTTATTTATACTGGAGGAATACTAACCCTTAATATACTAATTTATTATTTTGTCGGGTAAGGCCCACTGAGCTATAGAGCTATTTCTCAGAAGCGACCTGGCCACAAATGATAGCTCAACGAAGTGTGGCTCCCATCGTGTGGACATTCATTAAGCAGCCAAATACTCTAAACGTGATAATTGGTTTTTTACCCTTCTATCTGGCAACAAAACTGACACCTTTTTTTTACAAGCAGTCATGTTTTCATAGACCACAATACCTGCAGCCATAATGCAAACAAAAAAACACAACTCTGATAATCTTCTTGGTTCTTTCGGTAAAGTCACGTAGAAGGGAAGTAATAAAATAATAAAGATAAAACATAATAAAATAATTCTCACGACGTTTCGGCCACAACGCAAGCAGCCGTCCTCAGGTGAAGAATGAAACACCACCACGCTATATATATATACGCTCCAAGCGTGGTGGTGTTTCATTCTTCACCTGAGGACGGCTGCTTGCGTTGTGGCCGAAACGTCGTGAGAATTATTTTATTATGTTTTATCTTTATTATTTTATTACTTCCCTTCTACGTGACTTTACCGAAAGAACCAAGAAGATGAATCCCTGCAGTCACGAAAGCTTTAAATCGAAGTTTAACTCTGATAATGTGTGCACTGTCCTTGAAGTTGATTGGTCCACACCCGAGACAGCTTTCAATAAAGCCTAGTCTCACATGGTGTTGGACCAGATGACGCCAAAAGGCGCACAACTCAAAGACAATGCACCATCAGAGTATGAGAGCTCGGGGTAAGCATTTACACCATTGGAACGTTGGTTCTAAATGTAGGGAGGGGGACAAATCCCGGTGGGCCGGGAGCAACATCCACGCTTCGCAGGGCACGTTAAAGATCCCGTGACGGGACAGCCTTTAAGGGAACGGATCCAGTGAACAGCTGGTAGGTTGAAAAGCAGCAAATAAAGATATGAAGTTCTGCAGTTGAAATTGCGGGAAACTCCGTAAAAATGTTGGTCTCAAACTTAGCTGGATGCAAGTAGGAAAGAGAGGGAACAGAGGGAAGTGACAGTAATTTGGACCGGATAATGGAAATTTTATCGTGAAATAAGTATAACCCGTAAAAACAAAGTTTTTCACTATAAATCCTTTATATGCGTGGCAGCGAACTTAATATAAAGGATTTAAAAATATATTCGCCTGTGGAGGACGCGGGGATCGATCCCGCGACCTTTGGCATGGGAAGCGAGGGCGCTACCAACTGCGCTACTCCGCCACGGCCTGTGGAGGGGTTACGCTCTGGGCTCTTATACTGTGACGTTCAGCCTAAGCGATGAATGAGTTCTATTTGAATATATGTAAAATATTTTTTTTTTTGCCTAAAAAGTGTACAATTTTGGGAATTTTTTTCACGAACATTAATTGTCTGGCACAACGAGTCTGTGTGGAAAATGTCAGCTCGATTGGATCACGGGAAGTGGGTTAAAAAACGACCGAAAGATTTGCACGGTCGTAAGCAAGCAAGCACGCAAGCAAGCAAGCATGCGAACTTAATATAAAGGATTTAAAAACTGTTGAATTCTGGTACAGAAATCAGCGGAGGAGTGGGGGGTTACATTTGGTTCCTTATTCAAAAGTTGACTGATACAGGAAAACAAGGTCAGAGTATTGTTATCACTATTTGCAATGCGACCAGCAATGTAGGAGGATTTAGCCCATGCAATGTTGTTACGTGAAGTAAGAAGCTGTTCTTTAAATATTTTGTAACGAATAGTGAGGCCAGACTTCCTCCAAGTACGTTCTGGTTTACGGACAGTACATTTTTGCGCCATCAATTCTGCATTGTGCCATGGCGAAGGGTGATAGGAAGATGTCCAAAGGGTTTGGAGGGGAGCCAAATGATCCAGGATCTCTGACAGAACATAGTTTTATAATTGAGTAGCTTCTTCAGCGGGAAGCTGACAGTCGTCAGCGAGTGGAGAACTCGATAGGACGTTTGCTAAATGAAATTTGATGTTCAATAGAAGGACCAGGAGGGGGCAGGGATATATCAAAGAGGACCACGGAGTGGTCTGAGATTTCTGGATCCATCGCAGTCAGTTCAGATAGTGAAAGCCTAAGAGAACAAACCAAATCTAAAATATGTTCACCAGACTGGAAACAGAATAATGGACAATGTAGAACCCATCCAACAACATGAGCAAGCGAGAATTAGAAATGGTTAACGACCTTTGAATACAAACAACGAAAAGACACGTGGATATCAATCAGAATTATGCCTGGCCTTTGTAGACAATGAAACAAGGTTTCATTCAGTTCAAATTCATGGAGTCATCAAACCACTGACAAACAGAAGCTAAAATAAAGAAATATAAACATCTAAAAACTAAAGTTGACAAATAAGAAAAGCAAATTCAAACACTGCGGCTGCAAAAGTGAAGGTTCGTTGAAGGGAGGTCTTGTCAAGGCCTGTGGGCCTGGACCTCTGAGTAGACCGTACTGGGCCCGTTAGGCTCCGTGGATTCTCTGGGAGCTCCGGTGAAACGGTCAGTGGTCATCTCGGCGTACACCACCCCTTCGTCCTGGACCCTCGAGTCTGGAAATGCACACAGGTCAAGCGTGACAAATAAAGATTTATGATTTGTGAAGTCGCTTCACAGACGATGTCACACCCCCCCCCCCCGCCCCACATCTCTCACGTGAACACCTGGTAAAGTTACGCGCTTTGCTGCCAAGGTTCATCTCTTAGCACGCTGATCTCTTCAATGAACATAACCCGCCACGCAAACTCCGGTCATCCTTGCAACAGCTGCAGCTTTTGGCTAACCATCGAACAAAGACGGTCACTGCATCGCCCGTTTTTAGATGCGCTTCTGCGGCCGTCTGCAATGCTCTTCCTTCCAATATTAGGGAACCAATGGAACTATACAGTTTTAAATCTGGATTGAAAACGTATTTCTTTAGACCTGCTTTTTGTGTTTAGTGTGTTGCCCCTCTCCGCACCTCCGATTAGCACGGTTAGCTACGTACAGTGCAAAAGAAGTTCAACATACATACAACATCAGAGCCCACTAGGAGCCCCCCAGAGAATAGCGAGAAGGGCGAGGCGTAACGACCGTGGAACGCCAAGATGGAACCCATCTCTATGAAGTTCCGGGCCCTCTCGTGACGCACGGTACCTGTGACGGTGGCGTACGTGGTGCTGTTTGTCGAGACGGGGCGAGGAATGGACGAAGATGGCATCATTTCAAGATTGGCGTACACACACTGATCTCCATCCGATTTCCCGGCCACCTCCTTATCTGCACCCTCCAGGGAGGGAGAGGATTGAAGGGGATGGAGAGAGAGAGGTGAGTGGGATGTTTCGCAGTGTCGTTTGTGTTGTTTGGGACAAACGATGGAAATGTGTACATTTGGAACCGGAATCACGATCATGGAAGTACGGGTGTCTCACGCGTAATGCACGATATGCGCTCCTGAAAACAGCGCGTAAATGGAATCGTGCTCTGCGAAGCCTGTTTTTCCATAGATACTTATGATGGGATGGAGGGGGGGTGTGCGTTATTGAATAAAAATAAAGTATTTCATTTCATTTTAATGCTGGATTTACAAAAATGCGTACAAATGTAACGCGTAATATTATTAAAATTACAAAACAATACTTCATATGGAGTTTAATAAACTATATATTTAAGATTATAAATCTTACTTGCAAAGATTACTTAATAATGGGTAACTTCTGGGATTCGTCAACGATTTCGTAGTGCAAACAAAGGCCAGCAGTAGATCATGGAAGGCTATGCCCAGCCCGTGACACTGTGACGCTGCCATGGCGAGGTGACACCGTCAGAAATATATTTGTTATTTTACTTTTCAATTTTAATCGTGGAATTTCTTTTTTGCGGAGCACGTAACTGTCAAACGCAGAGTGGAAGCGTACGAAGTGTGTCCCTAAAACAAGTATAACCCGTAAAAACAAAGTTTTTCACTATAAATCCTTTATATGCGTGGCGGCTAGAGTCCTCTCGTCCTCTGGCTTGAGATGGCTGCCACCTATGGGTCAGATGATTGCATGCAGCATTAAGCAATTGGTAATTAAATCTAATATTTTTGTCCTAAAAAGTGTAATATTTTGGAAAAAACAATTTCACGAACATTAATTGTCACGCACAACGAGTCTGTGTGGAAAATGTCAGCTCGATTGGATCACGGGAAGTGGGTTAAAAACGACCTAAAGATTTGCACGGTCGTAAGCAAGCAAGTGAACTTAATATAAAGGATTTAAAAACTGAGAATTTGCGCTTTCGGGGGGTAGTGGTGGGTGGCGTTACGTGAGGGATGCCTGTGTAGAGTTCTGCATAAGAAAACTATTTCAATGGGATTGTTTTAGTGCTCATTAGAGCCAAACCATGCACGAATACTTGGGGTTGTGAACTGTAATTCCTAATTAGGTACCCTCGTGTTCGATCGTGTACGTCAAATGCGAATTTTCGACTACGTAAGTCATCGTGAGAGATACGTTCCAGAGAGGCTCGTGAATAGCAAATTTTGCGGATGATATTGGCCGATAAAAACCTATAGTTTTAGTGAATTGCCTTAAATACATAAATAAGCTATTGGATACATGGAAATGATCGTAACACAAAACAATGAAAATGTATTATAATAAACATGAAGTGAATAAAAAATAACATTAAAGTATTAAATTATAGTTTATAAATGCACTAAACTTATCTCATCACTTTCTCACGTCACATTCTCTCTCATTACTTTAACGCATCACTTTGTTTCTCTTTCTCGATGCAGGGGACGCGTAGAGTTTCAAATGCCATTCGCGGATAGCCAAAATCTCCGATAGCAGGTTCGTGAATTTGACAGAGCCAATCAAATGTTGTGGGGAAATTCGTTAATTTGATTCGGGTTGGCAGCAAACCAGGATGGTGAAAAACCAGGAAAAAAAATATGTTGATAATTCTGTACGTTTCTTTCAGATTACATCCAGCATCAATGAGGTGGTTCACAAACAGCAGCTTTGGCCTCGTGCGAATTAGCCTCCTGATCTGGGTCCATAAGTCGAAGGCGCCCCAAAGGACAGTCGTTCACGTGACCCAAATGAACAATGAGAGAGGGTTACTGGTTGGTTGGTCGCGATTGGCAGGTTATATTAATTTAGTAAGGTGAATTTCTTCTAGCAATTTGGTGGAAAAAAAATGGTCTCCTTAATGACATTGAGGTGTTCTGCTTTGGTAATGAAGTTAAGTGTCCATTGGTTAATAGAGTTCGTTCGTTGGTAAAAGTTAAAATTGGAGTGAATTGCTCATTGATTGGTTGCAATTGGCAGGTTAGATTACACGGAGCCACCCGGAAAGTTTTTTTATTGTGTCTATGTATGTTGAACTCTTCGCTCCGTACGTAGCCATATCACAGTTTAGTGTGATATGATACGAATTATGGTGGTATATGGTATACAGTACAGACGGTCTCCGGTTTACGACGATCCACAATTAACACCGTTTATATAACGCCAATGTGGATGGATTTACGACGCAGAAACTCTTATTTACGACGCACATTCCCATACGACTCATGTGAACGGAGCTGGTCTGGTTCCCAACGCGACTCGGCGTGGAGCTTTATTATTCTCGAGTGTTTGTGGATGTTTCTGTCTACAGGAAAATAGGGTCCGATTGAGGACGATCCTATTTGCGACGGGGTTTCAAGGAACGCATTGAAACGTCGTAAAAGCGGGGACCGCCTGTATGCGATAGCACCAGCCGCACATGGAGTGTGGAGGCGTGACGTCAGTACGCAGGAACCCGGTTCAACACTGTGACGTCACCACGCAGATATTGCCGGTGACATCACGACCATGCACACGCACTTGCGAGTGCGGCACCAAGGCAGACAGGAATCCACCCAGGTCATCAATCCAGAATAGTTTTGTTTTTTAATGTAGTACGAGTATGATGATAGCTTGTGGCAGGAAAGTGTTGTAAACGTAGCCTTGAATATCCGTTTGAGACGGGTGGGGTACAATCGCGAGATGGATTAATGGGAGACCTAAAACAGATGTGTAGAGACACAACTGATGGGATACCATGCAACGGAGCTTAGATATTGTCATATGTGTAACACATGTGTCGCATTGGTAATATCTGGATGATGGAAGCATGTTATAGTGAGGTAGTAATAATAACGATTGTTTTTATATAACCCCCTTTACATCAGAATGTCTCAGAGTGCATTAAATTGCATCTCATCTCAAACATGTGAAAGGGCACCCCCAGTGGTAGCTCTCTGTGTGGGCACAAGGTGACCCAGCACCTGGCCTGCTAACTTGGTCTGCCAGTAGGGGGCGATGATCGCTATGTACAATCTCAATTGAGTAACCTGTAATGCAGACCGAACACGTGCTATGCTTAACTTTCGATTTAAAGCTTTCGTGACTGCAGGGATTCATATTCTTGGTTCTTTCGGTAAAGTCACGTAGAAGGAAAATAATTAAAAAAAACGTAATAAAATAATTCTCACGACGTTTCGGCCACAACGCAAGCAGCCGTCCTCAGGTGACAGACCTGTTCTTCACCTGAGGACGGCTGCTTGCGTTGTGGCCGAAACATCGTGAGAATTATTTTATTATGTTTTATTTTTATTATTTTATTATTACCCTTCTACGTGCCTTTACCGAAAGAACCAAGAAGACGTACTATGGTTATTACACCGGCAACAATAACCAGGGCGGCCGTGGGGATCAAACTGCAAACCTCACCAACGAGCGACGAATGTGCTACCAGTAGGCCATGCCCCCCGCCCCCCACCCCCACCCCCCACGTCGTGCAATAAACGCCATGTGGCCATGGTGAGAGACAAAATAAGTATAACCCGTAAAAACAAAGTTTTCACTCTAAATCCTTTATATGCGTGGCGGCTAGAGTCCTCTCGTCGTCTGGCTTGAGATGGCTGCCACCTATAGGTCAGATGATTGTCTGCCTGTATTAAGCAATTGGTAATTAAATATTTAATTTGTTTTCCCTAAACAGTGTAAAATTTTGGAAAAAACTTTTCACGAACATTAATTGTCTCGCACAACGAGTCTGTGTGCAAAATGTCAGCTCGATTGGATCACAGGAAGTGGGTTAAAAAACGACCGAAAGATTTGCACGGTCGTAAGCAAGCAATCAAGCAAGCACCCAAGCAAGCAAGCGAACTTAATATAAAGGATTTAAAAATAGAGGCAACCAGAGAAATGCCTCTTCAGTGCCTTGTGCACATCCATTACACTGGTCAACCAAAAAAAATACATTTTTTTCTGGCCTGGACTTTTGCAGCTGTTTTAGACTAATTTCAGGGTGCTGATTCCAAATCTGATCTCAGATTTGCTCTATCACATCTCATTTTATGCTATCGGCATACCCCATTTTCATTGATTTTACCCGAAATTAACTCTGTCACTTATGATTGCAAGTTGTTGCGAGTCAGTGACTGCTTTAGTGTTAAAATATGGTGCTGTATTTTTAGGTTAGTGTGTTTATAATATCATTTTATGTAGATATCCACATTTATTTAATATTTTTCTTCTGCAGTTTTTATTGAAAATGCAATATTTGATATCTCAAAAACTTGATGTGATAGACAAAAACTGATGCCAGATTTGGAATCAGCACCCCAACATTATCTTAAAACCGTTGGAATACCTTGTGCCAGAAAAAGTGTGTTGACCAGTGTTATTAACCCACCTGCCGTCTCATTCCTCTTCTTCACGATGATCACGGCTATGAAGATTAGGAGCAATATGACTCCAGCCACCACTATCCCTCCCAGCACGAGTTCATTCACTCCAGTGACTGGCTGAGTATTAGGATTCGAACTCGGCTTCACTGTGTGCAGGGTCTGCGATGTTTTTTCCGTTGGATATCTGGTATCATAAGAGTGCACTGGTGTGAGAATAAAACATCGCAAAATTAGTCGAAGGATATTCAACTTTTATACATGCTACACTTGCCTGTAACATACATCTATACCATTTTTATTTATAGAGCATATACAATTTGGGAGCAAGAGGGGACATTATTATCCTTCCCCCGCTCTGCGATTGGCATGGTTGGCTACGTACGGTGCAAAATAAGTTCAACATATTAAGAGCAGAGGTTACAGGGTTGCAGAAGGTCATTCAGACCACAACCCAGTTATTGTTAAATGCTCAAAGGGGGTCCTAGCAATGTTGGAGGAGTTATGCAAAGCTGCATGGAATAGGGAATTGTTGCCAAAGTACTGGAAGAAGGGAATTACAGAGGAAAGGGGAAGGGAAGAAGTCCAGGTAAAGAATTAACCAGAATGCTCAGAATCAGAATCTTTATTTATCCTAGAGAAATCCGATCAGCTATGCAGCTCTTTTTTACAGATGTCCAGTAGAGGCGGGTCAGAATGTTACAACAAACAATACAAACAATTTCATCATTGGACCTCCTTTGTCAGTACCAAAATATAATATTAGGGGTTTTCCCCTTTTTTCTGGCAACAAACTGGAATATTTTAAAAATGATTCATGTCTGCATTAACCACAATACCTGCAGTAAATGCAAACAAAAAACACACGATGATAATGTATGCATTTTCCTTGAAACTGGTCTGGACCAATCAGTTGCGGCAGCAGAAAAGAATGAGCAATCTCGACTGAGCATTGGTTGAATGTCGGCTTTAAAAAATGGCGTCTTCAAAATGGCGGTTCTGAAAAAATGTCGGCTCTGTAAAAATGGCGTCTTCAAAATGGCGGCTCTAAAAAAATGGCGGCTCTGTAAAAATGGCGGCTTCCAAAATGGCGGCTCTGAAAAAATGGCAGCTTAAAAAAAGCATTCGAGAGAAGCAGAGCAATGTGAGACCGAAGAGGTAGGATAAGAACCTGGCATTGGCCATCTTCTAGAGATTGGAGATGAGTGGTGTGGCTACATAGGAGAGAGTTGCAATTGTTGAGTTGGGATGTGACGAATTGACGGATAAGGATGTCGACAAGAGCTAGTGATGTTGTGCAGATTGAGGTATAAGGTCCTGCAAAAATGATCCTGTGGTAAGAACACAAAACCTCATGGTCAATGACAACTCGGAGGTTTTACACACTCTCTGCCAGTGTAATGTCAAAGTTTCGAAGATTAACGTTCAAACTAGAGTCTACACTTTAATATGCACTATGGTACTTTCTTAATGTAATCTTTATGAGTTTGTTCAATTCCAGTAGAAAAGAGAGTAGAAAAAAGACAGTACGGAGCTGGTATATATGAGACAGTTGAAATTAATAGGCAGTGCAAAGAGGACTGAACAGAACACGACCAACACTCATGCAGGATAGTCAGAGCAAAACGAGTGCACACAAATGAGACGTACGTGAATGAGACAGATAACTCAATCATACAAATGAGACTGTAGAACAGTGCAAACCAGACAGTGCAGAGCAAGACAGGGGGAGCGGATCTTAGGGGCCGTCCATAAATGACGTCAGACCCCCCCTCAAATATGACGTCACAAAGCTGTGCCCCCCCCCCCAAATATAAAACATGCTTCAAATCCTAATATACTAATAGGGTTTTTCCCCTTTTTTCTGGCAACAAAACTGACACCTTTTGCAAGGAATCATGCTTACATTAACCACAATACCTGCAGTCAAATGCAAACAATTATCAGAGTATTGTTTTCTGTTTGCATTTGACTGCAGGTATTGTGGTTAATGTAAGCATGATTCCTTGCAAAAGGTGTCAGTTTTGTTGCCAGAAAAAAGGGGAAAAACCCTATTAGTATATTTTGGTACTGGCAAAGGAGATCCCATGAAGATATGCTTCAAATCTTTAAACTATTGTCATTGTAGTGCGTAATTAATGTGGCACTGCACTCTGATGTTGTAGGAGAAAACATGTATTACAAAGTCTATTTAATTAAGTAGAACGTGTTGTCTATATTTATTTAAAGTTGTGCATTTTGATGTGACGTCACATTTATCACCCCTCCCCCCCCCCTTCGTCATACATCGGCACAAATGTCTGACCCCCCCTCCCCCTAGGTGCGTGACGTCATTTATGGGCGGTCCCTTAGAGGGCCGGCTGTGTAATGAACAGATAATGCAGACGTGGGATTTACTTGCTGACACAGCTAAATGCTTACGGAGAGGAGTTTAGCAGCTCAGTAAACAATTAAATGTTTGCTATTATTCGCACTCATCAGCAAGCCTAATCCAGCTGTAGGCTCCCATGCAAAGCCTAGAATATAAGGGTTGCCCAGATGTACACGTAAAAAGGACAATACCTTTTATGAAGACAGTGGTGACATCTGTAGTCGCTGTATGATTCGTCTCTGTCTCACACGATGTAACCTGCCGTGTGGGTGTCGGTGTATGTATAGGTGTGTGTAAATGTGCGCATGCATTGTGTGTATGTAAATGTGTGTTGATATAAAATAAACGTTTAAATAAAACACACACACACCAGAAGCTAACATTGAGAGCATTGCTATTACAACACAATTGTCATGTAGAGACTTCTCCTTGCCATAGGAATGTGGAATTTCCACAATTTCTCAGGACTGCCTATGCATATGAACACCCACCAACACTGCTTTGGTACAGAGGCAATGCAACCTTACAACGACAATCGCTTTCCAAAGATAGCAGCGCTAAACCATGTTTTGATTAACAGAGTGCATATCACAACTCAAGAGTAATATTTAACCGATTCTGGCAAAGGACATTGTTACACGATAATCAGTTGTTTCTGAAACTTTTCACGACACTAAAGCCAGTAAAAGCAGCCTAAGCTGACTAACATTACTCATCACACGAAAACACCGCTGATTGTGAGTTACCGAATGAAGGAGGACTCAGAATCAGAATTTGAATTTACATTGGAGGAATCCGATGAGCTATGAAGATTGTTTTCACAGATGTCCAAACTGTTTACCAGTCTACCATCTCATCCATCACATCCAAACTACGTTCAGCCAACATCGCACAGCACCACGCGTCTACCTCTGCTCCTGGCTTCGCACTGCTCAACTTTGGAATTCCGTTCTCCCATCATCGCCTCTCTTTCCAAGCTCTCACAATAACAATAACCTTGTTCAGTTCAAGAAACGTGCTACACTCATATCTGTAACGATGTTGGCAGTGCCAGATTAAGGTAGTGTTGGGCCTGTAGCATATGTTATGAAGGGGCCCTAAATAAAAAAAACACGGAAATATTAAGCCACAACTTTTTTACTTCGATAGTAAAGTAATTGTATTTTTTCATTTGTTATACAGCCAGATAATGACAAATCGCTAACCTTAAATACCCAGTCGTTCATAAAAGTTGAAGGCAGTATAGTACTATAGTAATAGAGCAAGTTACATAATCACTGAACCGGAATTGATACTTCAAAAGCATTTAGCGCAGGCCCTTTAAAGTGCGGGGCATTTGTAGCTACTTTTGCTACGGAGATAATCCGGCACTGGATGTTGATTGTTGCTGTCCACTCGACTTTTTTAGCCTTTGGGCCCTTGGCACGGCAACCGTGTGTAAATGACTAAACCTGGCACCCACATGTGACCTTGTAGGCAACTATGAAACAGATGAATTTACAAGTGCGATATTACGATTAATCAGCACATGCAAATGAGCTGGTGACGTTCACTGCGAACACAGAAAATGCCTTTGAAATGAATGCGATGCCCATGATGCAACAGCAATGATGGTGTTACCCACAGCTCGCCGATTTCGTTACCTCCTTGGGAAAAAGCGTCTTCTTTTGGCCGTTTATCCAGCACTCGCACACAAACATGGTCGTGCATCCACTGCTCCGCTCCTTGATCACAAGTTGTTTGAAACTCCAACCAGAGAAAGAATGTGACCCATCGTTGCCAACTATAATGCTCTTGATTCTCCCAAGAGGATGCAGCTTCACGAGGAACTCGTCAACCTAGGAGGAAAGCAATTCTATTCAATTCGAAATCAAGTCCAACAAAGAACTCAGCTGGTGCAAAATCTGACTGCGACTTCCGGCCTTGAGGAGGCCTTCAGGCGTGAGGAGGCCCTTAGCACGCGTTAAACGGTACTGATGTTCACCCTCATTGGGGCTCATGAGTGCAGGGAATCATAACGGTGAACGAGGAGGTAATACGTGTACTTGGCTTAATAACTTTTAACATGGAAAAACGATGGTTTAACGAATTTTTGCTTACCAAGTAATTTTCGCGGAACGTATCTCACTCGTTAAGCGATACCTGCCTGTACTTGGCTTCACAGCACAGGCATGCACATTGCTGTTCATAGTCTGCTATGTCCACTCTGGTCTACCTCCTTTCCTTCAACTTGATCAGTCTACCTTCAGGAGTTTCTCTCGATATGCGCTGTGTTTTGCATTATTCTGGCTGTCGCCTGATGAGGCTGGTTGTTGTACTTACCAGCGAAACGTCGTCCTCGATTGTATATTTTGTGGCTTTACTCTCCAACACACCGGTGTGCAGAGCTAGTAACGAATTGGCATGTTTTGTTGTTATGGCGGGTTTAACGTGTCAAACTGTGTTTTCGCGCTATGTCGCTTCTCAGATGCCTTCAGTTGTTTTGAGAGCGAGTCACAATAATTTATTTTTGCAAATGTTTTTATCTTGAGCCCATTTTGCAGCCTTTTATATTTTGTTAATTTATTCTGCCCTGTGGTTCCTTGCTATTGACGATGCCATGATGGAATTAGAGGTGGTCAATATTTTCTCTACTTATATTTATTTCTGCCTCCGATGTTGGTAGAAACATCTTCAAATTATGCTGAGTAAATCTGCATGAGGAAGCTAGGAATAGCAAAGGTTTCTTTACCATTGACCACATACATACAGGGAAGAGCAAGGATTGCCTCTGAATAGTTGAACGCGAGAATGAAGACGAACATGACAACGTGGCTGAAAAAGAGTTTTCAATCAGTGCGAACCGCCGGCCCCGACATGGATTAGAACGTGGACACTTGACAATAAAAGGAACAAAATCCAAAAGATGTACACCTGGGGGAGATGCATGCAGGAATTACACTGAGAGACGGAAATAGGAACACGTGCATGACAGAACAAGCAAAACAAGGCACCAAATTGGCAGACATTGAATTTGTCTCCGTGAGTCCGGTGGCCATGCAGAAGCTCTGCAGCCAGATGGTGGTGGGACGCTGCTTGGGCTGCCGACCTTGTAGGTCGCGTGTCCACTGTGCAGCAGCTGCGGGAGGAGTTGGCGTCAGCGGCTCTGGCCGTGATTGACAGGAAAAGTAAATGGGCTGGGAGAGGAGGCGTCGCTAGACGGACCGAGGGAGCCGTGGACGAGACTGGCAGCTCAAGGAGGGAACGACCTCTGCCACGGAGATGTTTCCTGTTATTGTTTATTTAAATATTTAACCTGGAAAATTCCTCCAGGGGGGCATCTCAATGCCAAAGGAGTACTCGCACGAATACGCACGTGTCATGTTAATTGCGTCATTTTCACTACAATTCTAGGAATGTGGTTTATATAGTTCAATATATATATAATGTTAATTATGTTGCAGTTACTCTGTATTTCTGTATTAGGATGCTGTTATTATCGTTATGAATGTGACTGCAACCCAGCACACTCGTTACGGGGACCTGCAAGGTGGTTGCACAAAACCAGCTAATGTTGAGCTCATGATTGCAGCTGTCTCTGCCTCATTCTCTGCCTCATTCTCCGGTTAAGACGTCACTTGGCTTGCATATGCAATTCCATTCATTGCGAGTAACTGCACTTAAATTTGTTTCGATCAAATCTCACACTCTGAAAAAAGTTAAATAATTTGAAATCACGAACCTGGCCATTTTCAAACGCATTCTGGTATCTTGTTGAATGGCTGAGTATGATATTTTCTGCGTCATCGTCCCCATAGATCCAAATGCGGACATTGGCGTCTGTCCCGGCTGCAGTCTCAGTTCCCGTGTAAACAGTCACATTGTAGTTCCAGTCTCCCGACTCTGCGACGAAATCACGCACACAGATTACAGACGGCGCGCACTTTCCCGCACACCCGATTAGCACGGTTGGCTAGGTACGGCGCGAACGAAGTTCAACATACACACGTACAGACTGAACGAGGCGTCACGGCGCCTGCACGGGTCCACCGAGCGCCACGCTCGCACGCGCTGCGATGGCTGCGACCTCCATCGGCTGTCAAACCAACCGCGTGCCGTGCACACAGTCCCCGACTTACGAACCGCTCGACTTACGAACGGGGGACCAGGTGCCGAATTGTGTTCGTAAGTCGATGGTTAGTTTAACGCGTACGCTTTCGCGACCATCTCTTATGGAAGTCGACGGTTGTCTGTTAAGACGACGATTACCGGCGTGGACTAGTGCTTGTTAGCGAGCACCCGTCACGTCCTGCACGGCACAACAGGAATGAGTGGCCAGCACCACACCCTGCCGACTTTGTCTACCCCGTTATCAGATTTCAAGGTCGAGTCGACCTAGAGGCGGCCCAGGACCGGATCAGACATTCGTCACCGACGCCAGATCCACCTCAGGTAAGGCAAGTTTCGCAGCGCAGTGCGTTAACCACTGCGCCATACACACGCGCGCGCGCACGCACGCAGATTCCACGCACGCAGATTCCACGGACGCAGATTCCACGCACGCATATTCCACTCCCACGGGGTGCTGACACACCTGCCTTTCTCACCTGCACCGCGAGTCAGAGCCACGAGGCTCAGCACCGTAACGAGATGGTAGAGCATGGCTCCCAACAGCAAACAGAGCCCCTCACAGACTATCCCCTTGCAGCTCACTGCCCCTTTCCCAGTCGCTTTTGATCATCTACCACTTCCTTCTACGCACACTCTGCCATGCTGCGTTTCTCTACTTCCCTTTATGGTTTCCTGCAGCTGAAATGCAGAAATTCGCCAGCTTATATTATCATTATTTCGCTTGTTTGCCCAGGAAAGAGTCACGTGAGTCTTAAGACTAGAGTATTTCTCGGGAGGGACATGGGAAGTTTATTTTTTGCAGTAGCGGGGAGATGTTGCTGCGTGTTATCCACCACCCTCCACTCTACACACACACGCGTGCATACACACGGATTACATGCACACACGAATTACACACAGATTAGGGGCCGTCCATTAATGACGTCACGCGATTTTGGACGATTTTTTACCCCCCCCCCCCCCCTCGTCACACGACGTCACAAAAAGTCAGACCCCCCTCAAATATGACGTCACAAAGCTCTGCCCCCCCCCCCCAAACCATATTTCCATTTTGAAAATAAAACATGCTTCAAATCACTTTAAACTATTGTCATTGTAGTCCGTATTTAATGTGGCGCTGCACTCTGAGGTTGTAGGAGAAAACATGTATTAAACAGAAGGCGTTGGAATTTAGCATAAAATTCACTTGAAAATATTCAACGTCTAACTAAAACTGCAGATGTTCAGAATATTATATTGAAATTCTCTTATAATAAAAAAAAATATTAAAAGTAATTATAACTATTAAAAATGCTTAAAACTTTGTAGTAGAACGAAGCAATTCTAACAATCACATGTTCATTCCACAGAATGAAAAGCCCAGGTAGAATCATTAGAATCAAAATTTTGAATAAAAATCATTCAAAATTTTTACAAAATGTATGCTTCTCCATTCTCCCATGGAGACGCAAAAAACTCCTTCATAGAATAAATAAAAGTTGACCGTAGTAAATGTAAATAATAAAAAATTCAAGTTAATAATTAAAATATAATAAAAAATATATTTAATCTTGATTTGACTGCAGGAATCCATACTCTGGTTGTTTCGGTAAAGTCACGTAGGTAGAAAAGAAAATAAATCACGACGTTTCGGCGCAACACAAGCGTCCATCATCAGGTGGGAAAGCATGCTTGAATTCTATTCAATTACTATTTATTTAAAGTTGCGCATTTTGATGTGACGTCACATTTCTCAAACCCCCCCTCCCCCGCTCGTCACACATCGTCACAAATGTCTGACCCCCCCTCCCCCCTAGGTGCGTGACGTCATTTATGGACAGCCCCTTACACGCACCCACAGATTACACTCTCACGGGTGCTGGCACAACTGACCCTCTCACCTGCACCGCGAGTCAGAGCGACGAGGCTCAGCACCGTAACGAGATGGTGGAGCATGGTTCCCGACAGCAAACAGAGCCCCACTCACGGACTATTCCCTTGCAGCTCACTGCCCCTTTCCTCGTCGCTTCCCCTTCTCCAATCACCGACAATCATCTCCCACTTCCTCCCACGCCCATTCTGCCATGCTGCGTCTCTCGACTTCCCTTTCTGGTTTCCTGTAGCTGAAATTCATAAATTCGCCAGTTTATATTATCATCCTACCTATAAACGTAATTGTTTTATCTGTCTGTGTGTGTGTGTGGACACACCTTGTGCCGCATTTAACTCACAAACTGCTAGCTTTACGTTTCAACAAACTACACACGACGCAATAAGCCCCCGACCAACAAATCGCAATTTCTTTTTCCCATCCGTCAAATGTAAAGTAGTTAAATTAGCAATTTTTTACAATTTATTATTATATTACTACACTGAGCGTGCGCCAAACCACGTATCTGCGCATGCGCGGAAGAGCTGACACGTGGGGGCAGAGAAAAATTATCATTTGCGTTAAAAACAGCCCAGCCCCAGCCGGCCAAGGCTCCACCTCGGCTGGCTGAGCAATCTAGACGAGGTCGGGGGCTCTGCACGCGACCGCACTCTGTGAAGTTAGTAGTTAGTACTATAGAGTCGATATATACTATTATTGAGTCAGTAGATGCGACTATAGAGTCGGTATATACTACTGTAGAGTAGGTAGAAATACTGTAGCGTTAATATATACTGCTATAGAGTCGATGGATACTATTGTATCGACATCGTGAATGTCACTGAGTAATGCCGGCTCTAGCGAGGCACGGCGTGCAATGCACCGTCATCGCGGACACCCCGTAGGTGGGTGTAGTACCAGCCCTAGAGGGGGCTCAGTGAGCGCTGTGATAGCGCTCAGTGGCACCACACGTAGCGTACAGTGCTAACTCCTACAGGAGGGAGTGTGAGAGTGTCAGCCATGGGATGAGGTTACCCTAGGCCATGCCACTCTGGTTGACCCTGGAAGGCACGTGACCAGTAAGATCTACACAGGGGCTCCACGTGGGGGCTGGGGTGGTCACGTGCCAGGGTGAGATCCTGCGAGATGGTTCGAGGTGGTCGTGACCAAAGGCGGGGCCAGCCACAGCCAGTGAGCATATAAACCGGGTCCCTTCAGCGTTGCTGTTGTCATCTGAAGATCTACGATCTATGTGGACGAGGACCTAAGCCAGGGTCCTGTCCGTTGTAGCTACTCCCAGTAACTAGCGTAGTTAGCCTGGTGGTCCACCACCATAGATTATCTGGTAAAGGGGCAGTATCCCCTTTGTGTTAATGTGTTGGTGTTAATAAATGTGTTGCCTCCAAAGAGTATGTCTGCGACTCAGTTGAATCCACTGCACTATTATAGAGTCAAGTAGATACTACTACAGTCAGTAGATACTACTACAGCCAGTATATACTACTGTAGTGATAGCAGATACTACTACATTCAGTGTACACTACTGTATTGATAGCAGATAATACAGTGAGCATATGCTACTGTAGTGACAGTAGCTACTAATACAGTCAGTATATAGTACTGTAGTCATAGTAGATGCTGCTATCGAGTCGGCAGATACTACTATAGAGCCAGTAGATAGTACCAGTTAATAGATACTACTACGGTCAGTAGTTACTACTGTATAGTTAGTAGTTACTACTGGAGAGTTAGTAATTACTATAGTCAGTGGATATTACTATAGTCAGGAGATACCTCTATAGTCAGCATATATTACTGCAGAGTCGGTAGATACGACTATAGAGTCAGTAGATACTGCTATAGTCAGCAGATACTGCTATAGAGTATGCAGATACTACTAAAGAGTCAACAGATACAACTATGGAGTTAGTAGTTACTACTATAGTCAGTAGATACTACTATAGTCAGTATATACTGCTGCAGAGTGGGTAGATACGACTATAGAGTCAGTAGATACTGATATAGTCAGCAGATACTGCTATAGAGTCTGCAGATACTACTAAAAAGACAGCAGATACTACTATGGAGTTAGTAGTTACTACTAGAGTCAGTAGATACTATCAAGTCAATAGATACTACTATAGATTCAGTAGGTACTACTATAGTCATTAGATACTACTGCAGAGTCAGTAGTTACTATCTATAGAGTCGGTAGATACTGCCGTAGAGTAACTAGATACTACTATAGAGTCAGCAGATAATACTACAGTCAGTAAATTCCACTACAGTCAGTATATACTGTTGCAGAGTCAAAAGATACGACTATAGAGTAAGTAGATACTGCTTCAGTCAGCAGATACTACTATAAAGTCAGCAGATACTACTACTATTGAGTCAGTAGATACTGCTATAGAGTTAGTAGTTACTACTATAGTTAGTGGATACTACTGTAATGACAGCGTGACACCTGCTGGCTTGAAAAGGGAATCACGGGTACGGGCATGGTTAAGTAACAACCAATCAGAGAAGGAGCTGTATCTGGGCCAAAGGTAACAGGAATCTGCTCGAAGGTTTGATGAGAGGGTGTGCCCAGAAGCGGGGCCTAGTCACGCCTGGGGGTATATAAGGGGGAGCGGACCCAGGGCTCGGGGCTTGTGCATGGGGTCTGGGTCCTGGCTACCTCGCTGCTTGCCGTCATTTCTCTCCGTCGTCCGGCCACGTGGAAGATCTCCTGCGGGGTTTCCATCGCCGACATCGTCACGCTGCCAACCAGCGGCGTAGCCGAGCGTAGGCGATGGGACCATGCTGAGTGATCGGCTGTGTGTAGCCCGTAGAGACGTTAGTACCGAAGAGTATATATCCGTGTGAGGAAGGACAAGTGTTGGCCTGTGTTGTGCCCAGTGTGATTAATAAAGACAGTGCCCTCGTAATGACGTGTCGCGGAAGTCGCTCATTACATTGGAGTCAGAAGTGGTTGGAAACATAAATTTGTTCTAGACAGCTAGAAAGAAATATGTCTAAACATCAGAAAAAACGGAACCCAACTGTGGCGTCTTCCGACAACGATGAAAATGCGACCCAAGACCTCCTACCAGCCCCGGGAACTGTGGTCCCGGTTATTGAAGCCACGGCCATTTCAGTTGGCTGCGCCAGAGGCAGTGGATCCGGGAGCAGCCACTCCACGCCAGCAGCCCGAAGATGGCTGGAGGATGGTGTCGGCACAGCTGGACCTGTTGCGAGCGGTTGTCGTGCAGTTGGCAACGCTCATCGCAGAGACTACGGTGGCGGGGCGCTCTGCATTCACTTCGCCAGGAAGGAGCGACCAGAAGTCGGGAATTGACATTCTGCAGGAACGTCCGCAAGCGCGACGGCCGGAATTACACATGGCGTGGAGAACACGCAGCCGGAGGCCGCCATTATGGCCGGCATGGGGGAAGCGCGGACGGAGTCCGCCATTTTATAAAACAAGCATGATATGCAAGATGCGGCAATGACCGCTAGAAACGAGGAAAGAGGAACAAAACATACTCGCAGATTACCTCAGATTAAAGAATTTGTCGCCGCAGGAGGCGGTTGGAGCACCTTCCACCTTCCGACACGCACAGGAAGTTTCTTCAGCGTAGGCGAGGGGAGGCCGAGACGCCTATCGCAGCACACTGTTGGCGTTAGCGGGTGGCGTGAATCCGGAGGCCCTCGACTTGCTCGTCATGGAACGAATGTTGGGACTGGCTAGAGACATGGGGGTGGTCTTACCTGTGTGTGACGAAGACATTCAAATGTCCCAATGGGCCAACAGGTGTCTTCAGGCCCACGAAAATCCACACCGTTGGTCTCAGATGGCGGCGTGGACGGGGGACCCCAGTCGAGACGGGGAATCGAAGGGATGGTCGCCGAGCAAAGTTGTGGTGTTTCCGGCCGGCGATGCGTCTTCGGAGGAGGACGTTGTTGCTGCGGTTCCGCCATAGAATCGGAGACGGGGGGATGCTGTGCGCCATCGATGGTGGAGACCGCGTCAACGCGAAGAATGGGTGGCGCAGGCGCCGCATGTGGCCTGTTCCTGCTGTTTCCAGCCAGGGCAATTCGTGAGGGAATGCCAGAATTGCCCTCCGATACCGACCGCTGTTCCGGCGCCCGCTGCCCCTCCGACAGCTCAACCTCAATCCGAACAGGCGAGTCGGTACACATCAGACACCCAGCCCATTTTGCAATCTCAGACATCTGATTACTCAGGATTCACTCGCTCTCAGCATAACACACATGTTGACACCGGGCAACATGATTTGGATGCGCATGGGTGGCCTAGCTTGAGGACACAGTAGAGGACATTGGCATGTCGCATGGTCGCGGCGGCTGCGGGTTCCTCGGCGGTATCTGGTTCATTGCAAGGTGTGGAGTAGTCAACCTCGCATTCAATACACTTTCAGAGCCAGGGTGAACATCCGACTCCGACATATTTAATGCATTGAACGAGGTAAAACTGATAGAAAAACACAGCACAAAACACAGCATCTGTTAATACTTGGAATATCAATACAATGACCACTGCAGCATCGTAACATTGTCTTAGATAACATGAAACTCCACAATAGGTCCTGGGGGGACCAGGCACCTACATTAGCACTGAATAGCTATACAAGAGAATAAGCTACTGTGTTGAATAAGGTCACTTCATGTAATCACCATACTGCAGCCTTAATGTATGGCACTGCACATCACACTGAACTGTGGATGAGATACTTCTTCATCCTTGCTCTCAAGATCGCAATATGGTTACATGGGTACAAGTCTGACTCGACTTATTCAATTACAAGTAACATTCACAATAAGGCAAGTGGCAGGCTTCATCGTTAACTAGGCCTCATATTTATCATAACAATTTAACAGCATTATAAAGGCATTTACAGCATTATAACGGCCATTCTAACATTATAACAGCATTTCCAGTATTATAAGAACATAAACGAACTTACAGACAATGCTTTTTAAAGCCCCACAATGAACAGTTGCACCTGTCTTCACTGGGACGCTATTTGTGCCACCATTTTGTACTCTTTGTAATGGCTGATGCCCTGCCGCGTGGCTGAGAGGATGTAAAATCGTAACTTCCTGGTCACGTGACCAAACCCAACATCCAAACAGGAAATTCCTGTGTACACACACCCCCACACCTGCCGTGAGGCAGAACAGGAGTCTCCCGTGGGAGACTGGTTTTACAACTTGGTTACTGTCAACCGAATTTTTCTCATCTTAAATTCTGGTGTCATCAGTTTTCAAATAACACCCCTCGTGTGTAATAATGGAAGCAACCACGCGAGTTTCGCAAAATCAGCCTTGAGCCCACAGTGCATGCATCTGAGTTGCGACAGCCAAGGGGAGGGGGGTACGGCAAGGAAGACGCGTCTGGTTTTGTGTGCGAGGGTCATCGGGCAGTGCTAACCACTGCACCATAATTCCTACTGACTTTGACAGATGCAGTCTTATTGGATTTACAAAAAACATTGCCTCGATTACCCAACAATTACACTAATCGGTTGAGCTAATATCTCACAGGAATTAAAATGTACTTTAGCCTTCCACAGACCACAAGTTCAAAATAGATTAATGTGTGGCCATTAGAGGTAAGTCGTTCAAACTATTTGCTCATGGAGTTGAGAAAATGTAGCCGTCCCAAACCGGCAGCAGTGAAATGCAGACAGCTTGTTGGCCAGTTTCATTCTTATTAGGAGTCATAAGTAGAGTGGAGTCATCAGAACTGCTGCCATATACCCCTCCAGGAGCCATATACATTCACAACACTTAGCTTTACATTTACATTCAGCTGGCTCATGCACAAAATCACCCACGCTCCATTGTGTCAACTTCTTACCTGTGGTTTATGGCTGAAATTTCAAAACTCACTTGGTTCCTTATTTTGGAGAATATGTATGTACTTGGAAACGAAATACCAGAGTATAATGAGTCACCGACTCACGCTCACCCGACCTACGAACATCCGCACTTATAAACCTGCTTCCACGAGATATTTTTTTAACGTGACTTGCAAACGCGAATTCGCACCTCGCGAACTGAACCGAGGAACTATTTAGTTCAGCGGAGAGATCCTCCGCGAGATATGAGTTACAGCCTGTCGCTGGGAGTGAGTGTTTGTGTGTGTGCGCGCGCTCCCACGTGTGTATGTGTGAAAGTGTGTGTAAAAGTGAGTGTGCATGTGTGCATGCACGCGCGCGTGTGTGTGTAGGTGTGAGCGCATGCCACCATGTGTGTGTAGTGCAAACAAGGTCCGCGATCCCTGCTGAGTGACCAGGGCAGGGTTGGAAAATGTATTACTGGAAAGGAAAGGAAAAAATTAACCTGTAAAATCAAAGTTTTTCACTATAAATCCTTTATATGCGTGGCATCAGTTTTATTTTTCAATTCACATAACACTGGCCTAAAATACGACGACGAAACTGAAAATTGAAGTTTGTTTACACTATGAATACGCAAGAAAAACTAAAACTCACTAAAACTCTTCAAGAATGTCTTGTCAATCCAGCATTCTGATGTTACGATGTCCTCTTAAGTTTAACAGATAATTATTACTATGCAGATAGAGTCACATTTTTAATTCGACACCATTTTTTCACTTTTTTTCACTTTTTGTACTTCACTACAAACTAAAAAAAAATTCCTAAAAAGTGGAAAATTTTGGAAACAAATTTTCACGAAAGTAAATTGTCACGCACAACGAGTCTGTGTGCAAAATGTCAGCTCGATTGGATCACGGGAAGTGGGTTAAAAAACGACCGAAAGATTTGCACGGTCGTAAGCGCGCAAGCAAGCAAGCAAGTGACCTTAATATAAAGGATTTAAAAAGGACACTGATCAGTGTAACATGTAGGCTTTCGCTATCAATATTATTCATAAGAAAGGTTTTTGGGTTAGATCGCGTAAGTATAAATGTGTCATAACCCTCCACCACCCGACACAGCCAGTAAGATTTGTCACGTAAACAACGCGCCAATTAGTTAATACTTCAGCCCACCGGTGTGTTGAAGAGTAAATCCACAACATTTACAGTTTGAATATGACGCTTTGCTGGTAATTACATCCATCATCATCGGGCAAGTTGCCAGAATAGTGAAGCAATCCACCTGCTTCGGTCTTAAATAACGTAATCATTTTGTGTTATGGTTGGTAGGTTGGATGCTGCGAGTGAAGAGGTGGTGAAAACTGTGAGAGCAGATGAGGTCAAACTCAGACGATGCAGTGGCTGGAGAAGTTAAGGTTCGCTAAAGGAACATTCGAGTAGACCAGGGGTCGGGAACCTTTTTGACTGGGAGAGCCATAAACGCAATATATTTATTAATATATTTCATTGACAGCCATATAGTATTTTTAACGTATAATAAATTAAATATGTCTTACTTTTAATGTGACTTCTGGTCACGGGATCCGTGACCCGAGACATTTTATCTTCAAAACTAATTTCTGTTTACTTTAAAATGACACAGTATTATTAAGCAATATCACAAGTATTTTAAAATCAGTTCCAAACTGATTTTTTTTATTTTTTTTATTTATTATTTTTTTCAACTCAAAATTGTCTGGGAGCCATATGCCGTCACCGGAAGAGCCGTATATGGCTCGCGAGCCATAGGTTCCCGACCGCTGGAGTAGACCATACTGGTGCGCTAAGGCTCCGTGCATTCTCTGGGAACCCGAGTGAAACGGTTAGTGGTCACTTCGCCTTGGATACATCGAGTCTGGGTATGCACACGGGTCAAGCGTAAATACCAGGGCCACTAGGAGACCCCGAGAGAGCAAGAGGAAGCGAGACGTAACGGCCGTGACATGATAAGAGGGATTCCTCTGGAGTTCCAGGCCCTCTCGTGACGCACGGGACCTGTGATGGCATGCAGTCTCAGGACAGGGTGGTTGTCTGCTGTTCAATGCGCCCCCCATCCTGTCTCCCCATCTCGTTCTTCACTGCACCATCGAGGGGGGAGAGGAGTGAGAGGAAACAAAAGGGGTGAGTGGAATGCTATCCAGTTCAAGGGTTTTAACTGACAAAATACGATTTAAAATTTAGAATCAGCATCTTAACTGAATACAATTACACTGGCATGAAAATCATGATTCTATATTATTTCTTTCACTTCAGCCAAACATCACATGTACACTTTGGTACTATAAGTGTCCATCTACAGTGAGGGAAAAAAGTAATTGATCCCCTGCTGATTTTGTACGTTTGCTCACTGACAAAGAAATGATCAGTCTATAATTTTAATGGTAGGTTTATTTGAACAGTGAGAGACAGAATAACGACAACAAAATCCAGAAAAACGCATGTAAAAAATGTTATAAATTGATTTGCATTTTAATGAGGGAAATAAGTATTTGACCCCCTCTCAATCAGAAAGATTTCTGGCTCCCAGGTAGTGGGCAAACGTACAAAATCAGCAGGGGATCAAATACTTTTTTCCCTCACTGTATAGGAGCGCACAGAAGTAAATTACAGCATTCACGTTGTGGTCGTGAGGAGGTGCAATATAAAATGAAAACCAGCATGGTCGCTAAAACTGTTCCGAGTTACAACCATATCATCATATATGGACGGTGTGCACGTGAACATTGCGTTTTGCATTGTAAGTGTTCATACAGACAATTGTCATCAGGTCGATATTTGTGTTCAGAAGATGTTTTTTACAGAGACTATCTTACCGTCTTTGCATGAAGACATGCCAACGGTAGTACCCCAGTGTGTTAATTAGATGTATAAAGATTCGTTATCACGTTCGTCATAAATTACTCTTTTTTTCGGTTCACGCCTCCTTTAATTATTAATATTTTTATATTAATCATATTTTATTCGTGGAAAAATGATGAATGCCTTTCGTAAATGCACGTTATGTCGTTTGTCCGTGCGTGCATTTCATACGATTCCAGGCCGTTTTCATGGCCGTCATGTTCCTTAGCCTCCCCACGCTTTGCTTACAAGTTGTGTCATTCACACTACTGTACGTTCCGCCACGCTTTGGACTATGCATTACTTCTGCCGGTCCCACACTCTCCCAGTCACCCCTCAACACCTCAGTGTCTACAAAGTCCTCGCTTAACACGGTTCTGCTATTAGAGAACACCTCACACAACGTGGAACGCGCCCCTTTTAACGCTGAAAACGCTCCGTTATAACGCAATTTCTGAGCTTACAGACTGAGCGGTAGGATACAGTACGTATGATACCGTACACGGCAGCGCAACACTTCCCAGTTCGTTGTCCCGCCATGGGGTGACTGCAGGCTGATCTTAGTCCAAACGTGATTCAATAACTCAGTATTTCCTCGCTTAACACGGTTTTTGTTTAATGCGGCACTGCAATAATGTATATCTCGCGTTAAATGAGGGATAACTGTAGAGTATTTGTTTCTGATTACCTGTCTATTTATCCATATTTATGCGAAAACACATATCCTAGTTGTGTTAAAAAGTGTTATTTATGTAGGTTTTGGGTCAGAAAATGTTTTTTTTGAATGTATCTTAGGTTATATAATGGGACAAATGTGGAACAGTTGCAAGATCTGCCTGATGGAGAGTGATGGTGAGGTGTTGTGTATAGGCCGACCGAAATTCAGTTTCGGTTTCGGCGCCAAAAGTTGGCAAATGACCTTTTTCGGCATACTTTCGGTTTCTGCCAAAAGTACATGTTTTTTACTTTCGTTCTGGTTTCGGCTGATATTGAATTTCGATCGTCATTCGTCAACCGAAGATATATTTTTAGAACATAACGCCAGTGCCACGACTATCACTCTGCCTATCGGCCGGTCAGTCGGCGCTAGGCAATCCTATGCGATAGGCTGCAAACACACACACACGTCAGCAGCAGCAGCTTGGGAGCGAGGTTACAACATTCGTTTGTTTGGATATAATTACTAAGTAAGTAAACCTAAACATTTTATATTTAGCGACTCTTACTGATTAGTTATAGATTTATTTTAAATTAAAGTAGCATTGCATCATGACATATTTAATAAATCTTGTGTTCGGTAACTTAGGTTTCGGTCTTGGTCGAAAGTTTAGTTAAACTTTCGGTTTCGGCTTCGGTTTCGGCCGAAACCATAAATTCAGTTTCGGTCGGCCTCTAGTGTTGTGCCATCAATACCATTATATGGGATGTTGGCTATCAACAACAAGGCAACTCCTATGAATAATTGGGAATGGGACGCAAGCGTAGGATTGATCACCCTGTCGCTGGCCGCCTTTGGGGAGGGTGTATAATGTGAAAGGCCGAAACACCCTAGGAACCAAAGGTTCACTACTGAGGATGCGCTCCCCAAATTTCACCAGGCTCACTGTTCATGAACTCTTGGAAGTGCTTGCACAAGGGATAGTAACATCTCATCCTGTGTTCTTGGAATTGTAGGGCTGTTACAGAGGGGCTGTTTGTGTAGGGCTGTTTGCATAGGAGCTATCTAGCCTCGATGATCTCTTAACGGAAATAGAGAGCTGACCGGAACAATGCTGGCCCAATGTCTTATTCACAGCTGTGATTATGAACCCACCTGCCACTGTTTTCCTTCTCATGATGGCCATCGCCACGATCACAGCAAGAAATATGAACCCAGCCACAATGATCCCGGCCAGCAGGAGTCCATGATACTTGCAGTGTGATGATCTGCCGAGTTCTGCGGTCGTGGCTCAATGAAAAAACAACCATACGTGTATTCATATTTTTCACGTGTTTCACCCAACCTGTGCTGACAAATACAGATCAATGCTTACAGAGAGGAGCTATGAGCTCGGTAAACAATGAAACGGTTTGCTTTCATTCACATTAATCGGCAAGCCTAACCCAGCTGCAGGCTCCAACATGAAGCTTCGAGTGTAAGGGTTGCCCAGATGTATACTTAAAAGGACAATACCTGTTGTGAAGACAGTGGTGACATCTGGAGTCTCTGTATGATCAGTCTCTGTACCACACGATGTCTCCTGCCGTGCGGGTGTCGTTGTATGTGTAGTGTGTGTGTAGGTGTGTTTGTGTTGATATAAAATAAATGTTGAAATAAAACACACCAGAAGCTAACAAAGAGAACATTGCCATTACAACACAATCGTCTTGTAGAGAGATAAATTTTGCCATAGGCACGTGGAATTTCGAAAATTTTTCAACAGCCTACGCATTTGAGCACTGATCAACACTGGCTTTGGATGCAATATAAGCTTACAATGACAATAGCTTTCCAAAGATAGCAGTAATATTGAACCCATCTGATAAAAGTCATTGTTACATGATAATCAGTTGTTTCTGGGACGTTTCGTGACACGAAATCCAGCAAAAGCAGCCTAAGCTGCCTATCATTACTCGTCATACGAATGCACGGCTGATTGTGAGTTAACGAATGAACGAGTGATACAAATTTTAAAGACGCCCAAGAAGAGCTAAATAGCTGAACGTGGAGTCTAAGCTTATAAATAATCAGAACATTTAGAAAGCACAATGTTTACGTTTGCACCTGGAAGTTCGAAATATCAGAATTCGCCAAGGAAAGTATGACTCAAAGAGCTACAGAGCTGTGATTTGGCAGAAGCAGAGTCGATTCTGTCCTTGTACCCAATCAAACCTGAACACCATTTGTAATTTTGGACTCCCCCTCAAAATCCAGGGTCTATCTTATTATTTGTCCATGGATCGAAAAATAGTGCATTGGAGTTTTGAAGGGAGCCGCCAAAGGCCTCTAACTCTGAACAGTTATCACTCCGACGACTACTCAAAGCACACATGCGGGAGAAGTTGGAGTTCTGTTGTCACCCGCTCACCGGCAGTCAGTCGCCTCCTTATCACTCTTAGGAGCCGTCCATAAATGACGTCACGCGAGTTTGGACGATTTTTGCCCCCCCTCCCCCCCTCGTCACGCGGCGTCACAAAAAGTCAGACCCCCGCTCAAATATGACGTCACAAAGCTCTTCCCCCCCCCCCCCCCCAAACCATATTTCCATTTTGAAAATAAAACATGCTTTAAATCGCTTTAAACTATTGTCATTGTAGTGCATATTTAATGTGCCGCTGCACTCTGATGTTGTAGGAGTGTTGTTATAACAATTCGTTTTGTAATAACAATTCTATATTTATTTAAAGTTGCGCATTTTTACGTGACGTCATATTTATCAACCCCCTCGTCACACATCGTCACAAATGTCTGACCCCCCCCCCCCAGGTGCGTGACGTCATTTATGGACGGCCCCATACGTCACTACTGTCATAATTACGGTTCCCGTTATTTTCACTAATTGACTCCTCTACCCATGTTGAGGAATCAGAATTTTACTTTACACTGGAGGAATCCGATGAGCTATGAAGCTCATTTTCACACGTCCAGTAAGTAGGTCTACCAGACTCTTTCATATCATCCATCACATCCACGCTGCGTTCAACCATCACCAGACTGCACCACGCGTCTCCCTCTGCTCTTGGCCACACACTGCTCCACTTTGGAATTCTGTCCTTCCATCATCGCCTCTCTTCTCAGGCTCTCACAATAACAATAACCTTGTTCAATTCAAGAAACGTGCTACGCTCGTACGTTACAATGTTGGCAGTGCTGATTGTTGCTGGCCACTCGACTTTTTCAACCTTTGGGCCCTGTGCTCAGGAACCGTGTGTAAATGACTAAACCTGGCACCCACATGTGACTCGAGTGTCACCTTGCAGGCAACTATAAAACATATTAATTTACAAGTGCGATATCACGTAAAATCGCTTTATGCAAATGAGCTGGTGACGTCACGGCTAACACGGAAAATGCCTTTGAAATGAATGCGATGCCCATGGTGCAACAGCAATGGTGATGTTACCCACAGCTCGCCGATTTCGTTACCTCCTTGGGAAAAAGCGTTTTCTTTTGGCCGTTTATCCAGCACTCGCACACAAACATGGTCGTGCATCCACTGCTCCGCTCCTTGATCACAAGTTGTTTGAAACTCCAACCAGAGAAAGAATGTGACCCATCGTTGCCAACTATAATTTTCTTGATTCTCCCAAGAGGATGCAGCTTCACGAGAAACTCGTCAACCTAGGAGGAAAGCATTCGTATTCAATTCAAAATCAAGTCCAACAAAGAACTCAGCTGGTGCAAAATCTGACTGCGACTTCCGGCCTTGAGGAGGCCTTCAGGCGTGAGGAGGCCCGTAGCACGCGTTAAGCGGTACTGATGTTCACCCTCATTCGGGCTCATGAGTGCAGGGAATCATAACGGTGAACGAGGAGGTAATACGTGTACTTGGCTTAATAACTTTTAACATGGGAAAACAATCGTTTAACGAATTTCTGCTTACCGAGTAAATTTTCGCGGAACGTATCTCACTCGTTAAGCGAGACCTGCCTGTACTTGGCTTCACAGCACAGGCATGCATATTGCTGTTCATAGTCTGCTATGTCCACTCTGGGGTGCCTCCTTTCCTTCAACTTGATCAGTCTACCATCAGGAGTTTCTCTCGATATGCGCTGTGTTTTGCATTATTCTGGCTGTTGCCTGATGAGGCTGGTTGTTGTACTTACCAGCGAAACGTCGTACTCGATTGTGTATTTTGTGGTTTTACTCTCCAACACACCGGTGTGCTGAGCTAGTAACGAATTGGAATGTTTTGTTGCCATGACAAAGTTTAATAATTTGCTGTCTCGGATTGTGGCAGGTTTAACGACGCATTTATATATTTACACGATCTAACCCAAAAAACCTCTATTATGGATGATATTGGTCGTGAAAGCCTACTACGCGCTATGGCAGAGGGTAGACCGCATTAGCGAGGAGTTAGCGTCAGCGGCTCCGGCCGTGATTGACAGGAAAAGTAAATGGGCTGGGAGAGAAGGCGTCGCTCGAAGGACCGAAGGAGTTGTGGACGAGACTGGGCATCGAATGGCAGCCAAGGGAGGAAACGACCTCCACCGCGGAGATGTTTCCTGTTATTGTTTATTTAAATATTTAACCTGGAAAATCCCTCCAGGGGGGCATCTCACTGCCAAAGGAGTACTCGCACGAATACGCACATGTCATGTTAATTGCGTTATTTTCACTACAATGTTAGGAATGTGATTTATATTGTTCAATATTTATATAATATGTTAATTATGTTGCAGTTACTCTGTATTTCTGTATTAGGATGCTGTTATTATCGTTATGATTGTGACTGCAACCCAGCACACTCGTTACGGGGACCTGCAAGGTGGTTGCACAAAACCAGTTAATGTTGAGCTCCTGATTGCAGCTGTCTCTGCCTCATTCTCTGGTTAAGACGTCACTTGACTTGCACATGCAAGTCCATTCCGTGTGAGTAATTGCACTTAAATTCGTTTCGATCAAATCTCACACTCTGAAAAAAGTAAAATAATTTGAAATCACGAACCTGGCCATTTTCAAACGCATCCTGGTATCTTGTTGAATGGCTGAGTATGATATTTTCTGCGACATAGTCCCCATAGATCCAAATGCTTACATTGGCGTCTGTCCCGGCTCCAGTCTCAGTTCCCGTGTAAACAGTCACATTGTAGTTCCAGTCTCCCGACCCTGCGACGAAATCATGCACACAGATTACACTCGGCGCGCACTTTCCCGCACACCCGATTAGCACGGTTGGCTAGGTACGGCGCGAAAGAAGTTCAACATACACACGTACAGACTGAACGAGGCGCCACGGCGCCTGTACGGGTCCACCGAGCGCCGCGCTCGCACTCGCTGCGCTGGCTGCGTCCTCCCTCGGCTGTGTACGCAGCCCTCGACTTACGAACCAGTCGACTTACGAACCGGACACAGGAACTAATAGTGGTCGTAAATGGATGGTCAGTGCAGGCAATAAATCCCAGGATGGACCAGTGCTGTTCGTGAGCACTCATTACGTCCTCCACGGCCCTTCCGCCTTTGTCTACCTACTTCAGGTACTCGTTTGAAGGCTGAGTCGACCTAGAGGAGGCCCAGGACCGGATCAGATATTCGTCATCGATGCCAGATCCACCTCAGGTCGGCGAGTTTGTAAAGCAGTGCGCTAGCCACTGCGCCACCACACACACGGATTACACATGCACACCGATTAATTACACACACGGGGTTGCTGGCACACCTGCCTCTCACCTGTACCGCGAGCCAGAGCCACGAGGCCCAGCACCGTAACAAGATGACAGACCATGGCTCCCGACAGCAAACAGAGCCCCTCACGGACTATTCCCTTGCAGCTCACTGCCCCTTCCCCAGTCGCTGCCCCTTCTCCAGTCAATGCGGATCATCTCCCACTTCCTCCCACGCCCACTCTGCCATGCTGCGTCTCTCTACTTCTCTGTCTAGTTTCCTGCATCTCATATGTAGAAATCCGCCAGCATATTTCATTATTATAATTGTACTTGTTTGACCCGTAGATTGATCACCCGGTCTTGGACCCAGCAATGGATTGATCACACGGTCAATGACCCAGCAGCGGATTGATTTTGCGGGCCTTGACCCAGTGGTGGATTGATCACACGGTCTGGACGTGTATCTCACACAAATGTTCAGGATACTCTATCGTGCTATCAAATCATCAAACTCTCACCATCTTACTCGTACTACGATACTGTATTAGAAAACACAGGAGGGAGGTGAGGGAGGGAGATAGAGGAGGTAGGTGAGAGTTGAAATTAGAGAAGGGAGGAAGAGACGGAGGAGGAGAGGGGCAGGTAGAGTGAAAGGAAAGAAAGAGCGCAAAACAAAGAGGACAGCGAGGGTAACGCTACAAACAGTGGGAGAGAGCAAATCAGGGAGAGCCAAAGAGAGATTTATCAAACTATTTTTACTTTACCAGGTAAGAAGCGACCTGGCCACAAATGTTAGCTCAACACAGCGGCTTATCATGCGGAAAGTTATTGCAGCCAAATACTCTAAACACATGTTTCTAATTGTGGAGGGAAAAACCAGAGGACCCGGAGAAAATTCCATGCGACCACGTGGCAGAACATGCAAATTCCAAATATACAAGCGTTGGGATCGAACCCACGACCTCCTTCATACCAGGCGAGGGAGATGACATCTCCTAGCCACCGTGGCGCCAGGTTGAGCCGAGAAAGGAAGAGATGGGAATGTAGAGAGCGAGAGGAAACGGTCAGAGAGATTGGAGGGTGGCAGTGGGTGAGATACAGTGGAGGGAGGAGAGGGGAATTGGGATACAGAAACCGATAAAGCGAGACGTGGATAAACAGTACATTTGTAATGTGAGGATATATCCGGGTTGCTGATGGATCACACCTCGTTACGATGATTGGCTCTACCGGTCCTGGCCCATAGCCAATGGGGGTAAGTCTAGGGGCGTGGCCCTGACGTAATGGGGAGGTGACATCTGTAAGTAGAGGATTGGATCTGCTGGCTTTAGCCACAGCCAATGGGGGGACGAGTCAGGGGCGCGGTCCTGGGAACGTACGATGGAGTCTAGAAGATTCCATAGAGGTTAACCAGGATTGGTGGAAAGGTACCACGTGACCCGGGTATTAAAAGGGGTGGAGACGAACAACACGTGGTCCGATCTGGAACGAACGGAGGGTGAGTCCACGCTGGAGCGGGGTCCAGGCTGCCACGTGGTCCAGGCTGCCACGTGGTCCAGGCTGCCACGTGGTCCAGGCTGCCACGTGGTCCAGGCTGCCACGTGGCCGCGCGTGTCTCTCTCTCCCTCTCACGCTGTCTGTCAGCAGCGTGAAGGAGTAAGATAGGAGTGTTGTGAACGAAAGACAAATAAAGACCGGATTCCAGAAGTCGCTTCCACGACCTTTATTACACATTGCTATATACAGCACAGAGAAGGCGAGATAAATATGGAGGAGACAGGACTCTTATGTGAGAATAAAAGTTTGCTGGTTGCAAGGGACGGACGGTCACATCCAAATGACGTCGGGCTGCTAGTTTTACAATACAAACCCCCTCGTATGTATGTGTGTTTAGGGTTCGTGGCGATCAAGAGAAGTGGGAACTTTCAGAGTGAGAAAGGGGTGAGTGTGGGGGTGGGAAGAGAGTGAGGATTGTGTGAGAGTGAGGGATGGGTGAGAGGGTTGGGTGACGGCTGACTGAGGTTCAGACTTGGGTGAGAGTGTGAGCGTTGAGTGAGGGTTGGGTGAGAGTGCGGGAGTTGGGTGGGTGAGCGGGAGCCTTTGATATTGAAGTCTAGGGGAAGATTTAACATTGAAGTCTATGGGGGTCTTTAACATTGACGTCAATGAGAGTATTTAACATTGAAGTCTATGGGAGGATTTAACATTGACAGCTATGGTGGCCTTTAACATTGAAGTCTATGGGAGGATTAATATTGAAGTCTAAGGGAGCCTTTTAAAATACTGTACTAGCAGGTGTACCCGTTCTTCGCACGGAAATTACGGTAATAATTTAGTCCTAGTCTTAAGTTTTTCAATGAACGAATATAGATGATTCCCCCCCCCCCCCCCCCCATTTGTGCGGAATACACGTCCTACGGGGAGGGTGGGGTGGGGGGATGCGTGACGTCAGCAGGCACACTGTGTCACGCTGCCGCATGCGGGTGACATCACAGATGTGACGTCACCGTCACATCTGTGATGTCACCTTCTAACGCAATTCTGTTCACATGCGGAATACCTCAGGGTTCAGTCATGGGCCCTCTGCTGTTTTCCGCCTATTCATCTCCAATTGGCCGACTAACCAACAGCTTCGACATCTCCGACCACTCCTATGCCGACGACTCGTCTCATCGCCTACATTAAATCTCCCAGCAACTCAGGTATCGACCGCATTACAGCACTGGTTTCAGGATCACGACCTCCCTAAACCCAACTAACTCCGAGGCCATCTTAATTGGCACTCGGCAAAGACTGCTTTCATTGCCACTCCCCTCAGGAATCTCAACCGCTGATTCCTTCGTTCCGCTCTCTGACCATCTGACATTTCTCGGCGTCACTCTGGATCCCAATCTCTTCTTCGACACCACCTCAGGGCCCTCCGCCATCTATGTCTGCTCATCACCTCCAACATCGCAAATACTCTCACCTGCAGCATCACTGGGTCGTGGCTCGACTATTGTAACTCAGTCCTCGTCTGGTCCTCTCCAAGCAATCAAATTAAGCTGCAATGCCGCCAAATCCACATTGCCCAAGTTGTTCACAGCCCCCACAACCCTCGCCCTGACTCCCTGTCCATCCTTCGTGCCCTTCATTGGCTGCCCATTTCGACCAGAATTACCTTCAAGATTGCTTGCCTCTGCTATCGCGCCATAAAATCCGGCCACCCACCGTATACACGTTCACTACTGAAGCCTTACACTTCAATTAATCGCAGACACCTTCGCAGTGCATCGCAAAACCTCCTTGGAGCTTCTAGGACAAGGACTGTAGATGCTTCTCATCGTTTTTCCGTGGCAGCCCCGTCATCTGGAACGACATCCCTATTCACATCCGTAATGAGCAATCATTTGCTTAGTTCAAAAATCATCCATAGGCGCATCTCTTCAGCTCGACATTTAACCGAGTTTCCCTGAAACTGCGCAACGCGATCTGACACTGAGCTCAGCTCCGCGCCTCAGAATTGCGTCTTGGGTCCGCAACATTGTACACGTTATACATTGTATTAGTATTCCACTTGTGCATTATTACATCTTTGCAGAGGATCCCTTGTCGGTCCAGTTGCATATTTTGTTAAATACATTTACAGTGCTCAAGGCATTTTGAAGTATCGCCATCGTGGCTCTGGAAGGAAGACCATTATCCGAATTTCATTTTGGAATATCGCCACGTTTTTTTCGAATTCTGCCAAGAAGAAAACTTTCTTGAATGGTGCAAAATTTGCACAATTTTTTGGCCCATGATTTGAAAAAAATAAAATTACCAGCAGAGGGCGGCAAGTCATATCTAAATGTACAAAACCTATAAACGTCGTAGAACGCGACCCATATCGTTGGGTTCGTCTTAAAACGGCGAAAAATGTTTATCTGGCAAACGTATGTCTGACTTTTTGCTCTAGAAATACAAGAGTGAAAAATGAAGAACGAAAAATTTACCATTTGACAGTTTTTTTTCTTCCAAAAATTCAAATATCGCACATTTAATGCTTTTCTGGGCCAATTTTGCAAATCGGCAACCTATCGTGGTTTTCCCAAAATGATCAGAATCAGAATATTTACACTGCAGTTGTACCACGTGTGGCTGACGGGATGAGTAGAACCACTCGCAGCGTTTATGTTGAGAGACGGGGCGATGTTGGAGGCTGTCGTTCTGCGCGGTTATTGTTCCTTGCAATCCAGCAGCTGTAGTTGTGCATTTTGTCCACAAGAGGGCATCACGTGACCAGTGTAGAACCTACAGCCCGAACTCGAATAACTCTAACCCCAAACCCTAATTACCCTAAACCCGAACCCAAATAAACGCCTAACCTTAATAACCCTAAACCCTTACTATAATAAACCCTACCGTAAACCCCTAACCCTTACCAGAGTTACAGGAGTACAAATTCCATTTCGGGAGTTCCAATTCCTTGGCAGAATTAGGACTGCCAGATGTGGAATTTAGGCTTCTGGAAGTGAATTGGGACACTTTAGGTTTGCCAGTGAGATGCCACAAAAAGCCACGTGTCACATAAAAAATCTTTCTCGACGAGCAATTGAAAACCGTGTCCACAGATTCCCCCCCCCCCCCCGTTAATTACATCTTTCATCCAATTCACAAGCCCCCCCCCCGCCCCCAACTGTAGGGGTCGCGACCCCGCCAGGCAGTATCCCCCTTCCCGTCCGTGCCTGAGGTTGGCGCCGGGAGCCCCTGCGAGACACTGCCCGTGACTGCTCGGGATAGGCACGTAATTTGTGAAATTAACGTGCGCACTTGCGCAAGTGTGTGGTGTATGTGCAACGTGTATTTATACTACCGAATATAATTGGGTATAAATCTCTAAGCGACAGGACTCGTTATGGAAACACTAATGAGATGATTGCACAAACGCGACTTTTAAAAAAGGAACTAGCCCAAACATCCCAATGTGGCAGGGCCCTCTCGACAAAAAAAGAGAGTCTTGAGACGAAGTGAGTCTTTCCTTGGATACGTAGATTATATTATCGCTCGCGCAACATTAGATTGGTGCTAAAGTGAGTGCAGTGGTCAGCGTACTGGACTTACTAGAGGTCACTGATTCGATCCGAAGCTCATGGCGCGGCGGTTGAAACAATGCTCCAAGTTCCTTAAATATCCGCACCTCTTCAAACGTTTTTCTCACGACTTTTTCCCTTGGTTGATGTTAAACTATTTCCCCCTTGATAATTGGTTTTTTTACCCTTCTATCTGGCAACAAAACTGACACTTTTTTTACAAGGAGTCATGTTTGCATAGACCACAATACCTGCAGTCATAATGCAACAAAAAACACAACTCTGATAATGTATGCACTGTCCTTGACGTTGATTGGCCCACACCCGAGACAGCTTTCCTTAGAGCCTAGTCTCACATGGGTTGGACCAGAAGACGCCAAAAGGCGCACAACTCAAAGACAATGCACCATCAGAGTATGAGAGCTCGGGGCAAACATCTACACTATGGGGACCTCATTTGAGTTGTGCGCCTTTTGGCGTCTTCTGGTCCAACCCATGTGAGACTAGGCTCTAAGGAAAGCTGTCTCGGGTGTGGACCAATCAACTTCAAGGACAGTGCACATTATCAGAGTTATGTCTTTTGTTTGTATTTATGACTGCAGGTATTGTGGTCTATGCAAACATGACTCCTTGTAAAAAGGTGTCAGTTTTGTTGCCAGATAGAAGGGTAAAGAACCAATTATCATATTTTTACTGGCAAATGAGGTCCCCATAGTCTTCAAACGTCTTTCTCACGTCTTTTTCCCTTGGTTGATGTTAAACTATTC